>NW_017307544.1:38899-74807 GCF_000935625.1 Nanorana parkeri | reverse complement strand
TTTTTTTTTTTATTCCACCGCTCCAAGCTTGCTCCTGTGATGGAGTGCAATCTCAATACAAACTAGTAGTCCCATCAGTGGAGCCATTTTTTTACATTTATTTTATTGTTTATCCGATTAACCGATTAATCGAACTTAATAATCGGCTAACTAATCGATTTTGAAAATAATCGTTAGCTGCAGCTCTAGTTAACAGTCACTGTTTTACCATAAAGTACAAGGGCTCTAAGGTGATTAAACTAACAGAAACCATACCTTGGTTTTCATGTTTATCCTGACTTCTCCAGATTCTACAATAAAAAAACTATCTGCTCCATCTCCCTGTCATAGGAAACAGAATGTATCATTAAGGGATGCTAAAAGCACACACAAATGAATACAATATAGAGATATTACCCTAAATTAAAATAACTATACATTATCATATTACCATAATGACGCAAAGATGCAAACAAGATGTAACTGCCTAATAAACAAGTAAAACGTATGGCCATTTGACAGGCCCAAGGAATATCTCTATGAACATTTTATGTATTGGGTCAACGATACAACTGTATTGCAAAACAAGCAGAATCTTTAAGAGATTTTCATGGTTTTTTTTTTTTTTTATGGACCCCTGTTTCATACCCCACAGTAAACCTACATATAGAAGTCCTTCTTTGAAACAGCAGATCTTCCAGTGCTCTTTATAATGTCTCAGCAGAATATGTCGGCCAATTTTGATATCATACCATTCAAAGAAAAGTTTTTCTAAATTAAAGAGCCACAACACTACTGCAGTTTGAAATAAACCTGTACGGAGGCCATAATGGGCAGTTCTGTAGAGAACATATATTAAAATCTTTTACAACAGATGTACATACCCACTCCTTATAATAACCTTCCCCGGTGCCCTTATGCACCTGCAGGAGTGTCAAGTCCAGGCCTCATGTAAGCTCTACATCATTCTATGTTGGAGATTACACAGGGTTAATAACCTTCTACCCAACCACTAAGTGCCAATGTTCAAGCCATGTGACTGACTTAAGCCTGGAAAAATGGTCACATGCTCCCCTGTGCCTGGACGTACTGGGTATTTCCAAGGGCTCTGATAGATGGACAGAACAGTGGGAGAGCACAGGGAAGGCACTATCAGTGAATGGGTGGGGGAGGTGTCCCATCAGGACAACATGATAGGTCCATCATATTAATCCTGATGAAGGGACCTTGCAAGGCCCCGAAAAGTTGCCATCCTCGTGGCAACATGTCTATGTGTCAATAAAAGATGTTAATCTGGACACATTTCTCTGGTGTGCTGGTGACATTTTGCTTCTTTACTGATCTGAGTGGCACCATCAGCAGTCATTTCACCACCCACCTTGAAGGGGTTTACTAG
Organism: Nanorana parkeri; assembly: GCF_000935625.1. NCBI lineage: Eukaryota > Metazoa > Chordata > Amphibia > Anura > Dicroglossidae > Nanorana > Nanorana parkeri. The sequence continues at coordinate 73,432 of NW_017307544.1, read as the reverse complement.
TAAGGACTGCGGTGGGAAACCTACTGGACTATCTAAACCCATCACTTTTCCTTGTATAAGAAAAATGACCAATTAAAAAAGAATGTACAAACCAAAAAATAACAAAACCGGTACATTTTGAAATTAACAGCTGATTATTTTACTGCCTACTGTATAATAAAGAATTTATTCAACATATTTTACTTGCTTTAGCTTATTTATTTTAAATGGAAAAAATAAGATTTTACAAATATACAATTAAATATTTGATATAATATAGAAATACCTGAGCAATGATTTGTTCTCCATTGCTGTAGCTTTTGGTGTCGATGACATCCACCACCTTTAAGCGTTCTGATACCTGCAGAGACATTTAAAACAAATGTTTTATATATATTTGTTCAGAACAGCCATCAGGGTGATATAGACATCTCTCCTGTAGGAAGCATGGGCATTAATCTGAATTGGGCCAACCATCCAGAATTTATGTTACGTGCTATACAGAGAAGGCTGCTCTCTGTGGCAGACTAGATCAGCAGGACAGGGCAGCTGCTAAGACACAGTCAAGTTTACAGAAAGCTAACAAAAGAAACAGCAGGTCTTGGACTGGCAAGATTTTAGGCAGTCTGACCATTAAGTCATCAGAAAGAGTCTAGTATAGCTTTACCTGACAACAAGGTTTAATTTGATATACAATACCCAACTACAACCAGTGATACAAAAAAAGTATGTAAATGCAGTTAGCAAAATGATTGAAATCACAGAGTTCTACATACTACACTAACTTGTAGTGGGGCTAGGATACTGGGGGGTCATGCAGTAAGGGGCCCTGTGATTTCTGATGGCAGCCCTGTGCTTGGTACATTCCGGTCTTTGGTATTAGTAATACTTACATCTAAAGACTTTAAGAATGGTAGGGTCTCTATAAAATTTTCATACATTCTTCTCTTTTTGGCATTGTTTTTAACAATTATTCTCCGGAAAGTTGCTCTATCCTTTAAATCAAACAAAAACAAGATGTTAATCATTCCTTCCAAGATTACACTTATTTACATTGACTTAACACACAAATAACATAAATAAAAGCATTATTTTAATCCACACTGGAAACACTAATTAATTGCAAAGTTGTTACATGACACATCCTATTTTGCCAATAATTGCTCCACACTTGTGCTACCAGCTTTTTATTTCCTTGGGGGAATGGGGGTGGCAAAACTATTCAGCTAATATTCCTGGCTTCATATACAAGTAGCATCAATCAAGATCCATCTTCCAAATCCCAAGATCCCCACTGTCCTGTATTGAAAAAGCAGCATAACCTTGACCCTGGATTGTGAGCAGAGAAATACAATGCCTATTATATAGGAGGTTGGTGCAATGCAATACCAGATATCTGTTAAAGAAGAATATATCAATATAAAAACATATCCTTGATGTGGGGCTACCCCCGCACTGCAAGGGTTACATAGTTAGGTTGAAAAAAGACACAAGTCCATCTAGTTCAACCTATAGGAGATAAGAGAAACAAAAGAAAAACCTAAAACAGGACGCACAGTTACCCACTGTTGAACCAGAGGAAGGCAAACCCCCACCCTATAAAGCATGGTCCAATTTGCTCCAACAGGGGATATTCCCTGGCTCAACACTTTCTGGTGCTTAATATACCTATAAGAACTCAATATCCAGTAATATTCTGGGCATTTAGGAATACATGCAGAGTTTTTTTTAAACAGTTAACTGAGGTTAGGTGCTTGTTTTGGTATAGGGGTGCAATTAAAGAATATATACTTACCTGAACCTCTGCCCTGTGGCAGTTAGGATTCACCTATCTCCCCCACCGCTCCGGCAGGAATGACCCATGCTGTCCTCATGTCTAATCCAAGTCAGAGGAGGTGCATTAGATGTGATTACATCAGCAGTCCTTGGGCTGCTGGAGCTCAGGGCAGAAGAGGCTGTGAAGGCCTGTCCAGCAGCCAGACAGAACCAAGGATCGGGTAAGTATATCTTTATATTCTTCCCTAGACCAAAACCAGCAGTTAACCCTTGCAGTGCAGGGGTAGCCCAAATGCACAGGTTAGTTTTGTAATTCATGAAGTTCTTCTTTAACTCTTTATCTCTAGAAAATCTGTGAGCTTTTGGAAGGATATTGGTCCTGCTTTAAATAGGTACATGAATTAACTATCAGTATTACCTGATCAAATATACTTTCAACCAGAGAAAAATGTATACATCCTGCTCCCCCAGACCAACTGCCTTGTGCTGCCTCCTTCCTACATCAGTCAACTGAATAGATTTAGTATCACAATAACACGATCATATGTTAAGCCACACAAAGCAAACCAAGGCTGGGGATAAAGAGGGTGATAGAGACAGTTTATCCTCTGCGGTGCTGTTGCCATACTCTGCTAGCAGATTAGTTCTAGGTGAACTGACCTAGAGTGACTACATTGTACATAATACACTATTTCACTAACAAAAAGCACGGTGGTAGCAACTAGGGATGCACCGATACCGGTATTTCGGAATTGAGTACAAGTACCGATATTTTTTGAGCCTCACCCATACTGAAAGTCCCATTAAGGTAGCCAGGCGGCACGTAAAGACTCACCACCCGGCTTCCTGATTATCAGGGAAGCCGTCCCCATGCTCCTCGTCATTATGTGACGAGAAAGCAGGGAGCCGGCTTTCTGGCCAATCAGGAAGTCAGAAGCCGCGTAATGACGTGGCACCCGGCTTCCTGATTGGTCGGGAAGCCAGCTCCATCGTCATGAGGTGACGAGGGAGCATGAAGCCGACTTCCCAGCCAATGAGGAAACCCGGGCGGCGCTTCATTACACGGCACCTGGCTTGCCGTTTGGTCGGGAAGCTGGCCAATCAGGAAGCCGGGCAGCGAGTCATTACATGCTGCCCAGCTTCCCGATTGGCCGGGAAGCCGCCTCCATGATCTCTCATCACAAGTGACAAGGGAGCATGGAGCCGGCTTCCCTGCCAATCAGGAAGCCGGGCAGCGTGTAATGACTTGCTGCACGGCTTCCTTATGCCGGAAGTATCGGGCTAGGCATCGGAGCATTTGGGCGAGTACTCGTACTCGCCCAATCACTCGGCATCGGCACCGATACTGGCATCGGTGCATCCCTAGTAGCAACAATGTGGATTGTGCCACATTGCACTGAAAAGTAGGGCAGCAGTGTAGAATCTGTAAGGTCTCTGTCGCTGGGCTTTGGGATTGTGTCAATGGCATCAGGTTGAGACACTTCTGAGATCATTCAGAATTTACTGACAGGTTTGACTTGCACTTTCTGATCTTCTGACCTGCATTTCACTTGCATTCTTATAGACTTGTACGGGTGTAGAAAACTCGTCTAAAGCAAACAAAAGCAGATCAACACAGACCCTCAATTATACGCAGTAATGTGTTACTAACAAACAGGAACACGATGTGTGGGTGGTTTTGTACCTCTTTGTTGTGCTACACCACAGCCTCCATTGGCTATGCAGCTACTCATCCCTGCTCTCTCCAAAACTATGTTTTGTAGCCTGTGTCTAGCAACTGCATTGCTTTGCTAAAGTACATCTATGTCCTATTTCATAAGCCTGAGTACCTGGTCACATGAATAGCAATAATGCACTATGAAGATTTTTTTTAAATCTGCAAACAATCTTTTTAGCTCTTTTATCCACAAAAGATCATTTGTAGTCTTGCTTTGTTATTTTCATGCAAATGCATCAGTTCCATAATAAATGTGGATGATCTCTTCGTGTTCTTTTATTTTTTGAGAGAAAGGTAGTATGAATTAAAATTATCTTTTCTAAAGATCACCTTTGAAAATATTTAGTTCCACCACCAGGGGGTGCCGATTAATTTCCACTTTCAAAGGGCTACCAAGGAAACCATTGTAAATTACAAGTTTGTTGCAAGGTTTTTTAAGGGTTAAACAATTTCAGAGGCATTCACAACTCCATTTGCATGAGATTGTTGTGTTTTTGCTCTATGATTAATTGCGCTGAAAATTTGAGTCAATGCTCTGACAAATTTGACATTTCTCTCCTTAGTGAAATTAGTAATAGTATTAACTGTTTTAAGTAGAAAACTGTTGTTACTGACATTTTAAAACAGACCTTTTAGGTAAATTCACAGATGGGGAGTACACAATGCAAATTCTGATAACCTTTGAGATTTGGGGTAGACCAAGGAATACCTCTACATGTAGATTGCCCTCCCTTAGGTCCTAAGAGTGATCCTAGGCCGTGATTAAAGGAAATGACTATTATCTACAGCATAATTACATAGTGCATTAGTTATGTAATAGATGGGAACTCAGAAGCCATTATAGCCAGTAATTTACCATGATAAATTCACTTTAAATCATACACTTAAGACAGTTTACATGGAAGGAAATCTTCATTAGACCTTAATCCTGTGCATTAAACATTGAGGCAAACGCAAAACGCTGTCATACATTTTGACCAATATAATTCTCTGTCCAGACAATAAGTAGAGATCTCTGCTGTTCTATTTTGCAACTACCTTTCATATCATCTAAAAACCCTCCTGACGCCATGGCCTTCTCTGAACCATCATGTTTTAGTTGTTTAAAGAGTTAAAACGGCATGACTGTCTTGAATGTGGGCATGGAGGGAAGCTCTTGGCGACTCCCTGATGAGCCACACAAAACACATCATCAATTTTTTATTTTACCCTGCACTGCAAAAGAAAAACACCTTCCTTTAACCAGTGGGATATCCTTAATCCGCATAGCGGAATTCCAAACCATTGCCTTTTCACATTTACATAATCTGCTTTACATCCTCTCACATAGGGTCCATTAAAGTATTTGCAAATGTAAATGTATGCAAGGCATTTAAATGGTCAGCATGGGCTTAATATCATAACTTCATATCACTATAGTTATCTATTCAATAAATTTTCTCTTGTTTGTATTCCTTTCCTATTATAGAATGAAAAATATGAACAGGGATTACTACTGTACATATATCAGTTTCATACTTTTCAATGCTTTGTTAAGATAATTTGAAGCTTTGCATCTACAATATATTGCTTTTTTTCTGTAGGTTCAATTCTGGTTCGTTTTTGGGCTTGGGACAGGTTAAAGAACAAAATTAACTTCTTCCTTTTGTCACTGTGCTGTGCTTTCATGTATAAAATCCATATACATTCCCCACAACTGTCATTTAGGATGCATTGTTATGTCAGGCCAACAATACTGAACATTAGTACAGAGCACAGACTAGGCTTAAAACACTGCATGTAAATTAGGTCTGGCTAATGTTATCCAGTGCTACCTAAAAGGAGGGATATCAAGCTCATCTGTTCTCAGACAAAGCCATGAAAGTTTGTACAATTTGAGATAAAGTTCCCATAAGCCATTCTTTTAGGTTTTCCTTGATTTGCATCTCTAAATTAACTAGTATTTTTCCGCTGGATATTTTTTTTCTGGAGACCCTGCCACCTCCATACAAAATAATTTTTATTTTTTTTAATTTGCCCTGGAAATGGAGACTTTTAATACTTACCTGTCCTGCTGCCCATACTACAGGCCACAGTAGTGACGTAGGGGCTGGTGGAAGAACCCCAGAGGACAGCAGGAAGCCATGCATCGGACACACCTGGGAGTGTTGCATGTTGAGGATCTATTAACATAGCAGATACCGCGCATTTAGCAACACACTATTGCACCTCGCAGTGGAAAAAGGTACCGCAATACTGTCCAGTATGGTGAAATAAGTAATGCATGCACTACTTTTTTCCAACGTTATGTATTTACAGTATTGAAGGCTGCATTGTAATGCATGGTCGCTGGGAGGTGCATTGGGGTGGCATTCAAATGAAATGCAACAGTGTGTGGTATAGCACGCTAGCATGATAGTGTGTGCATGGATACCACGCATTTAATGCAACACTATGATGTGACCAGACCCTTAAGAGTCTACTGGCAGTGCTGTCAGAACGGTGGCAGTGGCAGCAGGACAGGTACAGTAAGTATTAAAAGAGTACTTTAAAGGGAAAGGTTTTTATATTTAGTTAGGTGGCAACAGGGTTGTTTTAAATATACTTGTGACTAAGCATTTTTAAAACAACCGTGTTGCCACCTATTAAAAGATTTTTAAAAATGCTCCTTGTAAAAGTAGTCCCTATTCACACTCAAATGTAAAAAATCTTAGCATGGAGCACTAGCCATATGTGGTGGCCTCCAATTAAAAAGAGGGATGTGTGTATATTTTGGCTATGTGTAACATGTACATTTATACCTTGCTAATACATTTTTTTTTAAGTTCTGGGGGAGGTTGTGTGGGACCGCAGGGTGGGTTCTGTGCATCTTTTATATATTATAATTGTATTAGAATGTTTTCATACCTTACGCAAAAATACCTTACTAGACTTACCATGCACCATATTGCTCCAACAGTTGTGGCAACAATTGTAGCAGCTCTCGGTGTGTTGTACATTAAAGCCAACTCCCCAAAGCTTCCTCGGTTATCATAGCCACCAACACATTTTCCCACACCATCTATCTTCACAAAAATGTCATATGTTCCCCTGTTGTATAAAAAAAAAGGCTCGCTGTCAGTCAAATATTGGCACCAAAGGAAGTGTGTGTGTGTGTGTGTGTGTGTGTGTGTGTGTGTGTGTGTATATATATATTATATTCAAGTCTAAGAGATAAAAAATTTTTAAAAAAAGTAACTTTTTTTGTAATAGGAAATATTGTATATTTACCAGTGTCAGCCAGCAGGCACTTCACACATTGAACAGATAAAGCCAATCATTCTTATTGGAAAGCCCGGTGTACTTTACAAATATATGTTTATTAAAGTAACTTATTTACTTTGTTAAATTGATCACAAACAATTCTATCTTTCCTTTTTAAATATAAATGTGAGCTTTAAATGGAAACTATGTTTTGAAGCATTTAATTAGAGTGACACCAAACTCAGGAGTTAAATCTTAAAAATGCATTTAAAGTGCCTTACCTATTGACAAAAATGTATATTTGTTGTGCATCACTCATCTGTAGATCCTCAAACCATCTCTGAATTGGGGCTGACACTGTCCTTCCTACTGGGTGGCTACTTTTGTTCCCCATGGTCCCTGTGCGTGTTGTAAAGTAGCCACCGCTCCAAGCTCGCTCTCATGATGGACTATAACTTCAATACAAATTAGTAAACTACACGTGAGCTTGTAGTCCATCACACAAGTGAGTTTGGAGCAGTGGCTACTTTACAACACACACAGGGAACATGGGGAACAAAAGTAGCCACCCTCCAGAAGGAAGAACAGTTTCAGCATGAATTCAGAGATGATTTGAGGACATACAGCTGAATGATACACAAATGAGATACATTTTTGTTAATAGCGAAGGTACTTGAATGCAATTTTAAGATTTAACTCCCGAGTTCAGTGTTACTTTATTTAGTAATACATTTATCTCACGTATCCTATTTTATACTTTCATGAGGGTATTTTATACAGAGCTTTCTAGATATTGCCTGTAGTGGCTATTTCTGAGTTAAAAGGTTCTATTAGGGACCAATACTGAACAACTACTGAAATTACAGGACACCCCACTTAGGGACTATATTGTCTTTGATCAGCTTTAGAGGAATGAAAGGTTTGCATTGAGAGAGAGAGCCAGTCATTTTAGCACAAACAAAGGTGTACTACACACACTCCGTGTGTACTTTGATTAACTTTTTTGGGGGCACGTGTAGTGCACTCAATGTCCACAATTGGTTAAAGATGACAGAAGAAGATACATTTAAAAAAACTTAATGGGCGTAATTTACAAAAAAATTATAAGATGCAGGTAAACAATTTGCTTTTCTTTGTTACCCGTATGTTTATTTTTGGTGGTTCGGATTTCTAAAAGTCATCTGTGAGAAAGAGAACGAAGGCTGCCTCAAATAACGTTTTTGCTTTACATCTGATTCAGCTGTTGCCTGGGCACCCACAGCTTCAGTCAGTGCCCCCAGGTCCCATCCTCTATCTTGTTTTTTTGGTCGACTTTTTAAAGCACATAGCTCAGGCTGTTTTCTGGCCCCATCATCTTGTAAGACAGGGCCACCAGGAGCTTCCCAAATATTCTGCACACTTTTGCACCCTTTGCTGCTCTCTAATAAACAGTTTTTTAGAGCCCGATTCAATTTCCATTGACTTTAAGGAGACTTCTGGTATGGAAATTCTGAAATTTCAGAGGTTTTGTTTTTTGGTTTTTTTTTTTAAACGCTGGCAAACCACAACTGATTGAAGTTTCCAGAAGTTCTTTCTCATCTCTTATTCTGAGTATGTGAAAATGTAGACCCTCTACTAAAGTGTTAAGAGAGCTGTACCTGTCAATAACATAAAAGTTGTCCCCGTCATCACCTTGATCAATTATGTGGTCTCCGCATTGGACCAGTTTCTCAAACATGGCATCTAGTACTTGAGACATCTGTTCCTGCAAAACAAGAAAGACATAACAATCCTCTGAGCTCAGATCAGTCAATTGTGTAGTTTCATGTCCAAGAAAGTAAGTATGCATATTTAGGGGTTTGATAAATGTTAGGGCTTAGGTTAAAGGATCAGCCCACACAAAACTGATATCTTAGTTTTTGATAAATGCTGGGGAAGTAAACCACCTGACAATTTCTGACAAAATCTTTTGGAGACTCTTTTGTTGACATATCTCTGCACTTGAGTTCACGGGATTACATACTAGCTGTGGCCTCTTTGAGAGGATATCAGTCTCCCTGTTGCATCCTTAGTTTATTATATAATATGTAGAATGTGAAAAAGAAATCCGGAAACAAGCAAAGATAACAGAAACTTCCAAAACTCTTACAAGAACGGAGTCTTGAATTATGGTGTTAGGATCTCACTATTCAAGTACCCAAGACATAATAGAAGGCAAGGGGTTACTCAGCTCACCAGGTTTTACCTATAGGTAAAGTATCAATTTTGGGAACACTGATACTTAGGAAGTTACAGTCTAGGTTATACCAAATACTAACGTTGTGCAAATGGCTCCCACTTCTCTTTATAAATGCAGCTGTGGAAGATTTTTGTACTGTTGTGAGTAAATGTTTCATAAATATCTGTCGACCCTGCCAGTTTCTGCTCTCTCTCTGTGGCCTAATAAGGTGACCACCTCCTGGTTCTGCAGGACAGTGGTCTCCCTGTGCTTTCATTTAACCCATTGCAGTCAATATGCCCTGCTAGTTGACTGATCAACTGCTCTGGTCATTTAGGAATTGAGACAGGGGATTTCTGTAAAGCTATTTGCCCCTTTTGCTGGACAGCTTGGCCTGTTACAGATAATGAAAAAAATAACAGAGCTACTGGCAAGATTAGCAGATAATAAAACTATGCTGCATGGGGACGTCTGAGAAACAAACACTTAAAAGTTGCCTATATTCAAAACCTTCACAAATTATCAGAACATTAAATGCATACATAGTATGTACATATAATCAGACTATATGTATCTAATCAGACTGTTCCAAACTTGAGTACAATTAAAGCCCACTTAACCACTTGAAGTCCGCGGTGTTAAACCCCCTTCCTTCCCAGGCCATTTTTCAGTATTCAGCGCTGCGGTACTTTGATTTACATTTATTCCGTCATACAACGCTGTACTGAAATTAATTTTATACCATATTTTAGGGACAGATAGTTTTCTTTTGGTGGTATTTACACACCACTGGGGTTTTTATTTTTTTACTATATAAAAGGAAAAATTACAGAAAATTAAAAAAAAAGAATTGTTTCCCCTATATTAAATTATAAAACATTTATATTTACACAATTGTTTGGTAAAATATAAAAGGCGGGGTCACGTCGGGTAAAAAGACACCAAACAAGTCAAGCCCTAAAATTGCGCGCACGCCCGAAACCTCAAAAAAGTACAATACCCAAAATTGGCCTCAGGCGACGCTTTAAAAGCTTTTATCGCTCATTAGTTTAGTGTCATCAGTGATTGATAGCCCTGAAATTATTGCTCTCAGTGCGACGTTCGCGGCGATATGAAACATGTGTAGCGCAATTGTCGTTTTCGCACGCTGGTGCATCGAACGCATATTTACGTTTATATGTGTGTAAACGTGGGGGTGGGGGATTTTTTTTTTTTTTACTGTTTTTATATGCGACTATTTTTTTTTTTTACACTTGTTATTGCTTTCACATAGGGGGATAACAATCCCCCTATATAATAGCAAAGGCACACTGACAGGTCCTCTTTATGGAGACATTAGGGGGCTCTAATGGGGGGCAAGCAAAACACAACATACAAGCGCTCGGCGGCTATATAGCCGCCAATCGTTTGTATGTGAAACAGCCGGTAACGGCTGTAAAAGAACGGACGGGTTTTTTCTGCAGAAAAAAAAATGCCATCTAATTACGGCAACCCGCCCATGTGAGTCTGCCGTCCGTCCATTTTTTCACAACGGGCGGACGGCAAGAGGTTAAACTCTGGCACCTTTTCTTTTTCCTCTTTATAATTCTATACCTTCATATGTGATGGACATGCATTAAAGTGACCTTCCACTATATGAAAAATATTCAGCAAAGCCATACCCATGAACGGTAAATACTTGACTTTCCCACTGTCCACGCTGCTCAACTCCACTCCAATGCTTTCAAATGGCCCCCCAAAGTCCACCGGGTAATTGACACTTCGAAGAGTGTCGCTCTCTTAGGTCCTCCACAGCACTCTGTAGTTCCTCCACGTCACCACTACATCCTGTAATGAGTGGAGGTCAACAGGAAGAACCAAAGAGAGCTGTGTGGGACCACACAGATTGACATTCTCCCAAATTTTAGTTTCCCATCAGACTTTAAAAAATCATCTCACATTCATGTGTGAAGTTTAGCAGCACAGGTAAGGAAAATATTTATGTTCTTCTTTTGTAATTATGGCTATGCTGGAAAGCGATAGTGTCACTTTAAAACACCCTTTTAATTCGCATGGAAATGCACTTTCTGCCCTTCCAAGCCAGTACTCTATGCTGGCATAGATAAGCAACAGCCACACTACTTGTTACAATTGTCCTCTCGCAAATTTGTGCCGAGAAATACTTCAGACAGAACAAGAAATTAATGTAAATCCTTCAATGGGAACATCAACAGCAATAATTACTTTAGTTGAAATGTTTGGACAGACGAATACTGATAGATGTGGTGTATCTTGACTTTGCTAAAGCAGTACCCCCAAACATTTAATTCACAAACTAAGGTGTATCGGTTTGGATAAAATTGTATGTACATGGGTGGAAAAATGGCTGCAGAAACGGATTCATAGGGTGGTAATAAATGGGTCATTTTCTAATTGGGCAAAAGTTGTGAGTGGGGTGCCCCAAGGTTCAGTGTGGGACCGATTTTGTTTATTTTATTCATAAATAACATATAGATTAGAATAAGTAGTTTAATCTCTTTCATGTGGATGATACTAAACTGTGTAGGGCAGTAAATTCTCAAGAAGGTATAAATTCACTTCAACAAGACCTAAATAAGGCCTAGGGGGTTATTCACAAAAGGATGAAGAGTTTGGAGAAGGCAGGAGAAGTGAACAATCTAGGACAACATAGCTGATTTGGAAAAATTCTCCAATTCAGGTCACTTTCCAGTTCAGCTATGTTGTGCTAGATCAGGGGTAGCAAACCTGCGGCCCTCCAGCTGTGGTGAAACTACAAATCCCATGATGCATCTCTCTTCAGGAGTCATGTCTGTGAGAATCTTGCAATGCCTCATGGGATTTGTAGTTCCCCCACAGCTGGAGTGCCCCCAGGACTTACTACACAATGCTATAGTTTCTGGCCTGATAATGCCAGGGACCGAGCGAAGGTAGCAGAAAGTGTACCCGATTGTCAGGAGAGACAGGCTGAGTCGGAAAGTGGCCTGGAGGCGGAGCAGGTGGCAACATAATCCTGCAGCAGTTTGAGGTCAGGGCAAGCGAAAGGTAAATGTAATCCAGAGCCAGTCTGAGCTCAAAGCAGGGTAAAAGACAAGATGTCCAGCAAGGCAAGGGTAGTCAGTCAGGAACAACATAGAATATTCACACAGATTCTGCAGTCTCCTAATAAAGCCTTGCACTAAAATCATCTATATAGTGTGATAAGTTCACTTACTTTAACGGATGAATTAGCATTATTATTTAATAATTATGGTTTGCTAATTATGTATGGTCTTTATTTGGAGGGCTTGTTGTGTGTCAATGCTTCATCATGTTTAACCTGATTATGATCATAGACATTCATTTATGGGTATGTATTGCAGCTGCATGGAATTTTTTTAGTTGAATTTAGATAGAAAGCATTTATACAGGAGTTCTTCTTTAACTTAATATTGTACTGTGCACCACAGCGGCTTCCTGCTGTATGACCACCCACATAAGTAATTAGTATCCTTCTCCAGCTCAGCAGGGCTTTTTTGCTCTCAGTGAAATAAGAATGATTTCCAACATCCATTGAATAGATTACATTAAATATTTTTCTTTCTTCAGTGGTGATATTCTTTGTCTCTTTGATACTGTCAAAGCAAGTGTCTCCAAATTATGCCATGCAACACTCTCGTCTGATCACAAGTGATATTCTCTTGAGATAATGGTCCTAATGTAACACATTTTATTCTAGAGCTGCTCTTTCATGTTGTTTTGCAAGATAACTTTGTATTTTCAATTTGCTAATTAAAAAAACAGATACATGCCTTACAGAAAATATGAAATGAGTTTGGACAGAATGGAAATGACATATTATTGAAGGAATATAGATACACTTATAATGTTAAATGAAACCATTTTTTATTGTTTCATGTGCTATTACAAACTTGTCCCTTCTGGATAACTGTTACTTAGTACAATATATGGATAGGGCATGTGCCCCCCCAAATTACCATTTTCAAGCATAAAAGTTAATGGAAAAGTTCAGAAATATTTTTTAAGGACTTCTAAGAAGCGGTTATTGAGACTACTTTCAAAGTTCACCTTTGTTTGACATGTTATTGTTTTTGCAATTTTAGGAGGAATACCCTCTATCACCTTTCAGGGCCAAGATATATGAAATGATAATCCTCACAATGCAACAGTTCAGTGGAGTCAAAATATATATGACATCACTGAGGGTGTTGTGTAATGTCACTGTAGGTGTAACCCAAAGAAATAAGGTAAGACAATTTGGCAAATATAGATGAGAGCAGAGTAGGTAGTTAATTCTCAGAATCTGTGCAGAAGTTGCAGGGAGGGGAATAAAATACTGCACCCAATGTAAGCACTGTCACTGATTAGCCAATAAATGTTCAGGTGATCATTATGCCTTTATTGTTGCCACCGCAATACAAATTTATGGGTAACAAAGACTAATATAAAACTATAAATGAGAGCTTTTTCTAAAAGTTATAATAAAAACCTGGATTAACCTACCAAAATAAAAATATGTAAAGAACCAAAACATTAATTCTTGTCAAATTATTATGATAATATGCATATCAACCAACTCATTTAAATGGTTTATGCAGCGTATGTAAGAGTTATCAGTAAACTCAAAGTACACCAGTCAACATGTAGGCAGCCATTGCTGACTTCTCCTTTAGATGACATTAGTTGCCTTCAACATTTTCTGAGTTGCTGACCTGGAACAAGTATATATAAAAATTCTGACATTCATTTACAACAAGCTTGTTTCGGGTCTGTGATACAAAAATACTGAAGCCAGTTACGTAACTAGCATTTTCATAAAGAGGCCATCATGACAGATGTACCTAAAATGGTTCATCTGCATACAACTACCAAAAGGGGTGTAGAGAGAAGTTTTGCATATTACTCCAGGGGTGTGGAAATTTTAGGAAAAAACTACTTGTCCAAGGACTAAAGCGGGGCCTAATCTACTTGTCCCTCATGACAATCTACTTGTCCTGATACAAAAAAATAATAATTTTAACCAAAACCGTATTTAGCAGTGGTAAGAAGCGCTTCTCATTGGTCAGTGCCGTCATGTGACTGCGTTGACCAACGAGTGCTTGCAATTTGCGAGCGAAATTCAGACAACATGGAACAGGTGCAGATAGTACACTCGTACTGGTGGATGGGAAGGACCGTTTGTTGAAAGGTAAGTATAGTGGGAGGGAGATTTGTGCGGGTAATTCCATTTTCCCAAACTACTTGGGAAAGTGAATATACCCTTTTAGGGTTAGTGCAGACTTGGGGATTCCCAGGACGTGCGATCGTGTGCGGTTGCATACAGCGGTTGCATCCGCATGTATGGGGTTACATCTGCATGACAATCGCTGAAAAAAAAAAAAAGGTAGATGTACCTACTGTATTTTCACGACATGCACCGCGCAGTGTTTTCAACCGTGATCGTGTGGGATAGCCTGGGCGGTATTGCAGCAGGAAAACGCGCAATCTGCCTGGCTTGACTGGGGTGCCATTATTTTCGAATGGCACCCCAGTCATGCCAGACAGATTGCGCGTTTTCCTACTGCAATACCGCCCTGCCCGTTGCACACGACTGCAGGTGGAAACACTGCACGTTTATTCGCATGCAGATGGGGGCAGCGGGGCTGGTTTTAAAAAAAAATTTTATTATTTACTTTGTAAAAATTTTTTATTTGTTTTATTATTTTTACTTTATCGCCTTTTTATTTTTTACATTTTTAGTTACATTTTTCATTATTATTTTTTCTTTTTAACTATATATTTTTGAAACTTAACTGTATTGCTATTGCTTGGAGGTGACAGGTACTCTTTATTGATCCTGTCACCTCCAACACAGGAGTTCTAGCACAGCACTGTTGCTAGAACTCCTGTGACAGGAACGAGCAGCGGCTGCCGGGGAAAGAGGCTGGGGGAGGAGACAGAGCCTGTCACAGCTCCATGTCCCTCGCTCTGTCACGGCTCCACGCCCTCTGCTCCGTACCCAGCTCTCAGTGCTCCGTCCCAGCCCCCCGCTCTCCACGCCCCCAGCGCCACTCTCGGCGCTCAAAGAAAACCAGTCCTGCTACTTGTCCATAGCAGGGCTAAAACAGTGCAAAAACCACTTGCCCGGAACTACATGTCCCGGGCGTCGGGCGATATGAATTCCACACCCCTGTACTCTTATGACTGTTACATAGTTAGGTTTAAAAAGACACAAGTTCATCAAGTTCAACGAATAGAAAAATGAATACATAAATTTAAAAACCTGCATATACAGAACTCAAAACCTACAGTTGATCTAGAGCAGGGGTGCCCACAATTTTTGTGTTAAGATCTACTTTTCAAAAGGCGAGCTACATGAGATCTACCAACGGGAAAAAAAACTCCCTTGCTCTCTCTCCTGGCTGTCTCTCCTGGCTGTCTCTCCTGGCTGTCTCTCCTGGCTGTCTCCCCTTGCGCTCTCTCTCCTGGCTCAACTTGCTGTATTTTGCAAACAGTGTAGTGCAACAGGCTGTGCAAACTAATATTCTTTAAAGTAATACATAGCACTTCAACCACCAGTATACACCAGAAAGGTGTCAGGGAGCTTGGCTCAGCAGACTCAGGCTAATAGGTAATCATGTGTGCACAGCTAAATAAATATACCAAAATGGAATAAAGGGGCCGCCATTAACAGCCTTTGTGATCTACCAGCATCAGCTTTGAGAGCTACTGGTAGATCACGATCTACCTAATGGGCACTCCTGATCTAGAGGAAGGCAATTAACCCTTATAAAGCATGGTCCACTGTAATCCAACAGGGAAAAAATTCCTTCCTGATCGCAATTGAATATTCCCTAGATCAACAATGTTAATACCCAGTTCAATTCTGTGCATATAGAAAACACATCCATTTGGGAATTCTGGAAATAGAATGTAGTACTGCATATTATATTTATCACTGTGTGTCTGATCCTCCGATCCTCCCCCTAAAGTAGTTGATTTTTAAAACTTGCGGCTTATTCAACCTTTGTTGGTTTTCTTAGTAGACTTCAAGTGGATCAGTTGTATTAGAGACACATTTCCGTACAGAAGGCAGAAATGTTTTAGTGTATGTTTGTATACATAAATTTCTTGGCTCAGCGATGTTGAGGATAAAATTTTTGCTGTTGATGTAGAGTATTTAGGTGCACTCTGCTCTACCTAACTTTAAATGTCATGTGTCTGGACCTGAAGCAATCTTGTTCCTGATTCAGCTGATGTAACAAAAATACAGCAAAAGCAACAGAGCCTATAACGTTGGAAAAAAAAGATTTTCCCACCACATCCCCACATGACCTGAATAATGGCATTTTACTGAAATCTAACAATCTACATACTGCTTTCAAGAAGTCATTTAGACTGGGAGCTTAGGCAGTGGGTTAAAGGATTACTGACCCTGTGCCAAGTATAATTTTCACTCGCCTCTTCCTCCTCCCTTGGTAGTTTAGATAAAGATTTGCTCTATAGGATGCAATTTTACTAATATATGCATAACTATATTTAAAGAAAACCCTGTCTTCTACCAATATTTACAGTGAGTCACATGCATAAAACAGAAGGGAACAGAATGTAAGATGCCTTTTTAGTTGTTTTATGCTCTGTACTTTTGCATGAATATAATTAACTGGTCCTGTAAGTGTTCAAAATACATATATCAAGACTGTATAATGCAAAATACTTGCTTTGTGGTGTCCAAAGGCATCAGTCTTTTTATTTTTGGCTTTGCAACAATTCCTTTTTTCTTTTACAAGATAAGGTAAGTAGTAGTCTCTTGTCTAACCCTTTTGTCTGGGTTATTATTGTAGATCCTTTTGGCAATAGCGGTAGCTATTCTACTGTTGATATTAATCTCAGGATTGTTTTACCACACATGTCCCACAATTAACACAAAGTAGGGATACCGTTGGGAGCCAATATTTCTTCTACACTGATAAGTGTACACAGAAAAGGAAATGCAAAGTACTTACTTGATCTAAGCTCTTAAACAGAAGGATATCTTTGCAAGCATCTTGCAGTCTTTGTCGTTGGTCGTCTGTTTTTGGATTGATGATCTTATCCAAATTAAGAAAAAAAAGATGTTATTACGCAATCACAAATGAAATAGAGGAACTAGAGCTAAAAGTACGGTTTTCTTTCACAACCAGCTCAATAGGATTAGTACACATTTGCTGCATTTTTCCTATATCATTTAAAACATTACCACACTTTAATTCTTCACATAAAACTCTTTTACACATATATGTACAAAATAATTGAGAAGACTATACGTTTCCTTCATAATAGGTGTCACACTAATTCACAGGTTGGAAAGAAGCCAGTGAAACACTTGTTAGTTAAAGGATATCCAACCCCAAAAACAAAACTGTAATATATTGCAGCTTACCAGTTCTTAGATGTGGTGGCTGCAATTGTTTTCTTATTTCAGGCTAAGTACATTTTCAGCAAGAGCAGAAAACACTTGTTGATCTTGCCAGAAATGCTGTGTCCTTGTCACTGTGAGATAAACAGGAAGCAAATCAATCTAATCTTTTTTCTTTAAGCTTTTATCTCCATGTAATGGAGATTTACAAAGGCAGACATATTTGTAATCCAGCCAAGGGTGGTCACCATAGATACAGTGTACTAAATGAGTGCTGTCACCCTAGGACAGAAAGTGTGATATTCACAGGATGACCAAGTGAAAATGAAGGGGGAAAAAAACGAAATACGAAACGAATCCAGGCACTTTATTTAAGCGCTTTGCTGACAGAGCGTCTTTGCATTGTTTTTTTTTTTTTTTTACACACGTTATAATTCAAATTACTTAAAAGGAGAACTACAGGTTGAGTGAATTACACTCAGCTCCATAGTTAAAGCCGACGTGTGACATTGAAACAGTCACACGTCAGCTCTATTGATCGGGAAGTGAGCGTAAACATATGGCCACTCGCTCGCTTTCCGATCATCTCCCTGCAGAGAGCAGTGACTATTATACTATTATAAGACTATGGTGGCAATGTCATCATATTAGGACAACTTTTTATCAAACCCAAATTTTCAATAAAAGTACACTTAAGTTCATTTTAGTGTAGAAAAACACAATATAATACCAATTTTTTTGGTAAATACAAGATAAGGTTTTGCCGGTTAAACAGATAACCAACATGCCAAGCTTAACATTTGCATGGGCCTTATGAAACCGCAAAAAAAATATGGTACCCCAAATTGTCCATAGGTGGTGCTTTAAAAACCTGTATGGGTCATCCAGTTTAGCGTTAACAATGAATATTGGCCATAGACTTATTGCTCTCACTCTGGTGTATGTAGCGATACCTAACATGGGTGGTGCAATTTTTAGTTTGTTTTTTACATTTTTTTTAACTTAAATTTATTTTAAACTTTTTTTTTTAACTTAACTTCATTGTTATCACACAGGGAGGCTCACCAGCCCAATGTGAGAGAACTTTAGTGATGACAGATCCTCTTTAAGGTGACATTAGGGGTCTATAGCCACCAGGAGTCCAGTTCCAGGAGCCAGCTGCTGCCGAAGTATGGCATATGTTGGTGGAAAGGGTTAAGGGCTGGTAAACGGCAATATATTCATTTTATTTTGGGGTTTTGATACACTTTAAACAAGAACTCCGAGCATATGAAATCTTAACACCCCTGCACTGCAAGCATTAAGTGCTTGTTTTGACTAGGGAGCTAAAATAGCAAAGGTATACTCACCCAAATCTCGGATCCGGCTGGCTGCTAGACTGGTCCCTACAGCTGCTCTCCCCTTCTGCTCCAGCGGTTTTAGGTCCCTTGAGTCATCATGCCCAATACAGTGTGTTAGACATGAGGACGCCGAGGAACATTTCATTGCTGAAGTGAAAGGGGAGTGAGGCTACAAGAACTGGTCTAGCAACCAGCCAAGTCTGAGATTCAGGTGAATAGATCTTTGTAATATTTTAGCTCCCTAGACAACATGAGCAGTTAACATTTCAAATGCCCGGAGTTTCTTTAAATATCACAATTACTCCTACAGATCTATAAATCAGATCTAAAGGTTCTATAGATTGCCTCCTAAAAGGAGTGAAAGCTGGGAGAAATACACAACCTAATCTTTTCATGCAATAACCATCTAAAGATGTATGCATTACTATAATTACATATAATTAAATTATAAGTAGAAAAGGGAAACATTGGAAAAGGATTGAATGGGTTTTGGAGGATGCGAACATTATGCAAATAATTAAGATAATTGCATTAAACACCCTATGAACACCTATATGTATTTTATTGCATGCCAAGTTCCATAACGATAACGCTATTTTCCCACCGCTGCCATTACCCTAAAGTAATCTACAGGGAAACGTTGCGGCGGAGCTTCATCACCAATTGTAGCATTCATGTAACCAGATAATACATACATGGAGTATGTGTGAAAAGGCATTCCAATACTTTGTGCCCAAGATTTTTCACCATTTGTAAAACAAAAACATGAACATAAAATTGTATTTACTTAGGACTTCATGTCATGTCAGCTTTAATAATGCATACCCTTTTTTCTGTGTCATCATCGTCTTCATCTGGATTAAATGCTTCAGCACATACTGCAAAACAGACAACATATTCAAAGGCATTACAAGCTATGGCACAAATATCCTTTCTGAAATCATAAACTCACTACAGTAGCAAGAACAAATAGGGAGATTACAGGCAGTGCTCCCTGAGAAATGTACACATTCATGCAGAATACCATTTCCCTTCAGAAGAGGCTGATTAAAATCATGGTTAAAATGTGCTCACATTCTATACTGGACAGCCTACGCAGAGTGTGTTTAGGATAATGTGGCCTTCATATGAAGGTCACTTACATGAATAATACACTTGAAATAACAGAACTGAATAAGCATCTGTAATGAAATGCAGTGAAACTCAACTGCCAATGTTGCAAATCATTGTATATGTTTGCTAACATTTTTTAAGCCCATCTCCTGGAAAACCGAAAAAACAACCCACTTCCAGTGGGACTATCCCCACAATGCAGAGGTTAAGTGCTATTTTATGCCTAGTGTATTGGAGTAAAGCAGGTTTACGTACCTGCACCCCAGAAGGTCAGCGCTCACCTCCCTCCCCTCTGCTCCGGCTGGTGGAATGTCCTGGGCGTCCCAACGTAAAATGCAAGTCAATGGAACCTGCATTAGATGAGATGTTGACAGCTGTCCTTAGACCGCCAGAGCAAGGGGGGGGAAGAGGCCGTGGAGACTAGTCTAGCAGCCCAGAGGGCAACGGCTGGAGCAGGGATCAGGTAGACAAAAAAGATTTTTTCTGTCATCTAGGCATAAACAAGCACTTAACCCTTGCATAGACCCGCTGCAAGTGTAGTATTTTGGTTTGCCCATAGATGGGCTTTGAGAGGCTCTTACATGAATAAAAGCCTCCATTCCCTGACTTGTGCGCGGCATACTAGCTCCAGGTCAGTAACACAATGACCAGATTTAGCTTCACAGTCCCTTCTATGCAGCACAGGGTTCAGAATGTGGCTGTATCTCTCGGGACCTTATCAAACTATTTTTGCTTTACAACAGCCCTTTTTAAGGATATGTGTATTTTACCCAAAAATTCCCATCTCAGCTAATGAGCTGCCAAAATATAAATATTAAGCTGTAGACTTTTTAAGAAAAGTGTGTGCTTTCCCACAGTGTTTACATCCTCCGGCACTCTCTATGCCAGGGGTGGCTGAATTCCAGGCCTCCAGCTGTAATGGAACTACAAATCCCATAAGGCATTGCAACATTCTCACAACCACAGGCATGACTCCTGGAGACAGATGCATGATGGGATTTGCAGTTTCACCACAGCTGGAGGGCTGGAGTTTGCCCACCCATGCTCTATACAGTGTGTAAGGGCAGGAAGGAACTTCAATAGAAAGGCGGGGGATCAGCCAATGTCATACCACCTCTTACAGACTAATGGCAATTATTAGTGTGCATTGACTTGTATTCTTCACATTTTCGTAAGCAAACACTTAATTGGTAACCTGTGGGATTAAGTTTAGCTATGTAGGTTAAAAGGTGATATTTGCTCTTTTTACTTTTTAATTACTGTTAATAGCTTTTCAATGATTTTTTTTTCAAACTCAAAACATACTTTTTACACAAAAATATCAATTAACAATGGAATGACCGATTCATTAAAACCTGAGAAGAAAAAAAAACAAAAAACAAATCTTTCCATTCAATAAAAAGGTGAAACCTGTTTGGTTGCCTTTTCTTTCTCCAGGTAATCAGCCGCTATGTTTTCTATACACTGTATCTTACATCCTCAAGCATTGCCATTTGCAAAAAAAAACAACAATAAAGCTGAAGTCCAGGCTAAACAAATATTGTTTAAATACAAGACTCGTGTGTATTCTTCCTTAAATCTTGGTGAGGTTTGTGTATTTTTTCCAGATCTGTTTAGCAATCCAGTGTGAAACCTCCTTTGTGAAAGAGCTTCCTGTAATAAAGACCAGTCACTGCTGCTTTCTCTCCTTGTGCAGAGTGATTGGTCTTGTATCCACCCCCTTCTGCAGTGCTTCTCAGTCTGCCGAGTCCCACCCACAAATTATCTGCAGCACAGTGATGATATTGCCACTATTTTCATATGGAAATATCTGGATTTGCAAAGGCATTTGGGGCACATAGTTACCTGAGCAGTCTTCCAGCAACTTGCTTCTGAGATCGGGACTGTCTATCGGCGGCTGTCATCCGCCCACACCTGCTCCTCCTTACTTCTTCTCCCCGCGTCCCTGTGCCGATCGTGGATTTGGGCAGGTGGTGAGTGTGAGGCACGGAGGAGGTGCGGAGCGTGGATGCGGGCAGCTCTGGCAGCGGCGAGCGTGAGGTGGGGAGGAGGTGTGGCGCGCAGCGTGTGTGGAGCCGTGAACAGGGCCAACAAATCAGAAGCCGATTAAATCGATTATTGAAAAAGTTGACAACTTTTTCAATAATCGATTATAATCGATTATGTCGATTAGTTGTTGCAGCCCTAGTGGATTTATAACCATTCTGGATATTGCGCAATATATTCAAATAATTGTTTTTGTGCCTGAAGCTCAGCTTCATGCTATGCCTCACATCTCTGAACATGCAAGTATTTTTTTTTTATGTAATTAATTTGTATTCTTAAAGTGACATTAAACCCTCAGATTTTTTAACATAAAACAATACTGTAATGTGTGCCTTACTGCAATCCATGGCAGTTTCCCTTCTCTTTGCTGCTCTTACTTTTAAATCCTCATGTCTTCTCATGCTTGGGGAGAACTTCCCTTTGCAGCTCAGGGCCTCTTCCTGTAGTGCTGGCTCAGGTTACAAGCCCATACACAGACACCATATATCCATTCCTGAGACAAGGCAGTCTGCTGCAAAACAGAAGGTCTGCCCAGCATGAGAAGAGATACGGATTTAACAAGGAAGAGCAGCAAGGGAAACAACCATGGATTACAGTAAGGCACACATTACAGTATTGTTTTATGTTAAAAAATCTGAGGGTTTAATGTAATTTTAACTGTTAACCTGGTCAGATGATGGCTGGGTACAGGTTAACAAACTTGGGATTCCTGACTGATGTTTTCCAGTTAGCAAGTATCTACAGTTCTCACATAATAATGTTTTTGTCTAAACTACACAGCTGCCAATATATTAGTACATTGGCTAACTTTTTCTCTCTATAGTTGCAACCAAAACTGCTTGTTTATATGCTGATCGTATTTTCAGAGGGCTGTGCACAAGGTTCTTATTATAGGGCGGCAACAACTAATCGACATAAATCGATTATAATCGATGATTGAAAAAGTTGACAACTTTTTCAATCATCGATTAATCGACTTCCGATTGGTTGACCCTGTTCACGGCTCCACACGCTGCGCGCCACACCTCCTCGCCACCTCACGCTCGCCGATGCCAAACCCGCCCGCATCGCACCTCCTCCCCGCCTCACGCTCACTGCCCACCCGAATCCACGATCGGCACAGGGACGCGGGGAGAAGTTCTATAATGTACTATTGCTGGGATTTGTTGTATTCCTCTATAGCTAGTGGTATTCTAAATTGTGCTTTATAATGTACTATTGCTGGGTTTTGTAGTAGCCAATGCCATTTTGCATTCATTGCTGTATAATTTTACACTTTTCATTTCACTATATTGCACACCCCCCTTTTTTTTTTTTTCTTTTTTACTTCCACCGCTCCAAGCTTGCTCCTGTGATGGACTGCAATCTTAATACAAACTGGTAGTCCCATCACTGGAGCCATTTAAGAAAATTTTTTTTTATTTTTTATCCGATTAATCGAACTTAATAATTGGCTAACTAATCGATTTTGAAAATAATCGTTAGCTGCAGCTCTATCTTATCTACAGTACATTCATTCAAAATAAATGTAATATCAGTAGTATATGCAGCCATAGACACGATGGATATTGATAATATATTATTGGATTTCCGTTTACACAAAGAAATCTACAGTCTAAAAGCAGAGGCACAATCACAGCATGGGGGCAAGTCATATAGCTGAATAATACATGATCGTCTCTCCTGTCAGCAGGTAATTCAACAATTAACCTCTGGCTGTGCAATTTTAATTCCATCCATCTACAGAAGAGTGTATCATCTGCAAACTAACCAGTCCTGGACTAACCGCCTTAATGGGTTAGTTCACCTTTACATCATCTTTCCTAAAAAAAAAAAGCACCTATGCATTCCGGCTTCTCTAGTATATAAAAAAAAGCAGTGCTCAGGTTAAAAAAAATAAATGCTTCATTTATAAGATATACTTGTAGGCCGAGCTTGACAAATTCATATGGAATTTAGGAGCTAGTCTGCTCAATCCAGGAGGATTTGTTTCAGGACTCAACTCCATTGAGAACAACTAGAGAAAACCTGAAAAGTTTATTTGCTGTCCCATACTATTTTCCCACATGATCATCAACCGGCAGTGCCTGCATGTCACCCACAAATTTTTTTTTACAGGAAAGTGTTGTCTCTGGGCACCCTTTATTTTCTGGGACATCTTGTGAGCTCCTTCAATGCAATAATTCAAGGCACAGTCATTTTCAGGAATATGTCAAAATAGTGCCTCAATGACTTATGTGTATGATCAACCTCAGCATGGTAAGAAAGGAAAAAAAAAGTAATGAACAATCCCAACTCCTCTACCACAATCATACTGGCAGGTTGAAACATATTACATGAAAGTGAGTTTTAACCAAATTTAGGTGAAAGAAGCTCTTGCATTTGGCACATGTAGATTTTCTTGAAAAGAAAATATTTCCATGGAAATCTCCCTAGTTATGCAATCAGACATTTGCATTAATTAGGCCTTGTTCACACCAAGCGGGTTCCAGGAGCAGAGCAGAGCAGAGCAGTTACAGACCGGAGCAAAACTGCAGCCAATGTATTCCAATGGTATTTTTAGCTCCTGTTAACATCGCAGCGTTCCGTTCCAGAGCAGGTAAAAAACCTGCAGCAGGCCCTATCTTACCTGCTCAGTAACGCATGCAAACGCATCAAAAACGCTTGCAAAAGCCCTGGAAATCACTGAAAGCCTATTTTAAACGAAAAAAATTATTTTTTGATCAAAAACAGGCCCGGAACGCGGCAAAAAACGCGGCACAACCCACTGCACTGCGTGTGCAGAAACTCATGCAGATCTGCTCTGCATTTGCTGTGAACAAGGCCTTGTCACTTTTAAAAATAAAAACCAATAATCAAAATAAATACTCACTATGAATAGCAAAACAGTTAGCTAACCACGATTGTACCATTACATTGTGAATATAAAATATATAATAATGAGTGAGACGGAGTAAAATGGTTTTAAGATTGCTATAAATAATTGAAAGCTTGAATTACGGAAGATCTTACTGTAATTGAACATAAAATATGTGCCTTTAAACCATGCTTGGGGTTTTTTTTTTTTATGTACTTCTAAAATCTCTTTCTCACATAAGAGTGGTCTGACTATCAGAACAATGTGCAGTAATCTCAGACAAAGTGTCTATCTGCAGTCGGTCTTTACCCAAACCAGTAACCAGATTACAAGCAAATGCAAGAGATTATTTATAAACTGTATGTAAGGTTATGACAGCTTGACTTCTTATGGGTACCTTTAAAACTAGAAATGTAATTCCCAAAACATTAAACTTCCAAATTCCTGGGTGCAAATTCCATAATATACAGATATTATCACTGTGTGCCTACCTTTACAGTCCATGTTGAGTCTGCTGCAAGATCAGGGGACTGTGGCCTTACTTATAAAAGGGGTGAGATAAGAGCCCATTTCAAAGAGATAGATACTCACTTAACTAGACTTTGTTCTAGCAAGCTCCAGTTTCCTAGTTTTATCTCAACTTTCCTGTTACAGCAGTGGTGCACAGTGTCTAAATATCACTGTGCAGTTTAATAGACATCAGAGTTAGACCAAGTGCTCTCAGTAATCAGCACTCAGTAATTGAACTTGTCAGAAGCACTCCCTCCCCTTCTCTGCAATACAGATCTGTGTGAGGACACTTGTGCTGTTACTCAGCTCTGCCAGCATAGATCCATGCAGCGTGAGAGCTGGAGGCAGCATTTTCATTAAGAAAAAAAAACTTAGTGACATTAAACCCTCAGATTTTTTAACATAAACCAATACTGTAATGTGCGCCTTACTGTAATCCATGGTTGTTTCCCTTCTCTTTGCTGCTCTTCCTTTTAAATCTGTATCTGTTCTCATGCTCTGCAGAACTTCTGTTGCAGCAGACTGCCTTGTCTCGGGAATGGATACACGGTGTCTGTGTATCCGTTTGTATGGGCTTGTAACCTGAGCCAGCACTACAGGAAGAGGCCCTGAGCTGAAAAGGGAAGTTCTGCCCAGCATGAGAAGACATGAGGATTTAAAAGGAAGAGCAGCAAAGAGAAGGGAAACAACCATGGATTACAGTAAGGCGCACATTACAGTATTGGTTTATGTTAAAAAATCTGAGGGTTTAATGTCACTTTAAGGTGATTCCAAGCTATTGGTTTGTGCATATTTCACGGTTTTCTTTTGTTATATTTTACGGCTTCCTTTTGTTACTTTTCACGGCTTCCTTTTGATATATTTCACTGCTTCCTTTTCACCGTTTCCTTTTGTTATTTTTCACTGCTTCCTTTTCACTGCTTCCTTTTGATATTTTTCACTGCTTTCTTTTGTTATTTAAATAAATCTGTAGACTGCATGCAGTGTGTATTACACAATACAAGGCAACATTGGCTTTTTATAGAAACAGTGTTTTAATGACAGGCAAATGTACATATGTCTACATGTTAATAGAAGTTTTTTTTTTTGTTTTTTTTAGGGGATCCTTTAACACAGATTGCTTTTAACGTTTTATATAGATTTAGCAGGGGTCCACAACCTTTTTCATCCACCACATCCATATTTAATAGAGACCCATGGAAAAACTAACAGGCTTATTTACTATTATAGCACAATAGTAAAACCTTTAATTACATGATTTCTTTTTGGAAAAGGAGAGATCCCAATTCATTGTGTTACTTTCAGCAGTTTAGTGAAAGAAAAATTAGATAAACCTTGAATGGTTCCACATTTCTGAGACATGTATATTGTAGCAAATGTTGATGCAATTATTTCTAAATTGAACATCTGCAAAGATGCTGCCTGGGAAGTCACAGGGAACAGAAATGCAGATCACAACCCACAGGATATGGACCACTAATACACTATACAGATATTTATTGCCCAAAATGCACCAGATATCTAGCGTTTTCCAAGGAGGAGGATTCAGGGGCAAATGTAGTTATTTAAACTGCCAGAAGGTAGAAAGTGCAGGCATCTATATGTGCCTGCACGTAGCTGCAGAGCTTTTACTATTGCAACAATCTCCAAATACTTAGCTTTGGTCCATGTTCACCGCCACCAGGACAATCTGCTGCTTCCCCGAATTTCCGGGTTGTAGAGGAGGGATCCCGAGGACAGTAAGGGCAGGGCAGCGATAGGCTGCTGCAGCTTCCTGTCAAATTGCTGTGAGGTGGGAGGAGGAAGGAGGGGCATAGCCTGTGGAATGCTGTGTGTTCCAGTGGACGCACACAGCTTGGCTAAGTTCCCGACGAGGAACGTGCACACATGGATGTCTCCTTTGCAACCTGCTAGGTAAATAATACACCTGTACACAGGAGAGGAGGGGCCGCGGTATGAAACCTCCAAATTATAAATGAAATGGGACAGTTTTAATTAAAGAAAAAAATCTTGTTATTTTGAATTTACAGTGCTGGTTTAAAAAAACAAACAAAGGGGGTTAATATGACTAACTGCTCCCTCCCACTCAAATTCCTATTGGTCCATCACTATTCACTATGATGAGCTGTGTCCCTGACCAATAAGAATATGTAGGTGGTGGGAGGAAGTGGGTAAGCATCTTCGCTATCAGGAAGTGCTGACACTCTACTAGACAAGAACAGCTAATTATTCTGGTATAAACGGGCAATGAAAGATGCTACAGCTATGGACCTGCACCTCTACAGTGGGTGCCTACACTTTATACCTGCTAGCAGCTTTATTTCCTTTTAAAGTGACAAGGTCACTTGTCGGTGTCGGCCCATAGCAAACCAATGATTTCTTAAGGAAATATGATACAGTGAAGAATTTAAACACACAATACCAAAGGGAACATTTTTCACCCTATTAATTTGTAACAAAAAGCATGTGGCTGGAGTTCAGCTATAAATACTAGTCCCTCCAGCACTGGTGCCGGTCTCTGATCCACCGCAGACTCCTCAGATCCCACAGAGTCTTTTCAGCGTCAGTGATGCTCTCCTCTGACTATCTGTACTGCGCGTGCGCCCGCCCACACTTCCTCCTTCACAGTGTTCGGGAGTCAGGACTTGTCACCTTTTTTTTTTTTTATTGTTTAATGTTGGGGCATATATCTGCTGCTTACTAGCAGTAGATATATGAAAAAAAAAAAAAGACTTTATTTCTTCTTCAGGGCCAAAACCGATTCAGTGTTATACTTTATAAATAAACGTGATTATGGCCACGAAAATAGAATGACTGATCTTTCATCCATGCAGGAAATCTCTCAACTGTTAACCGCTGCAATGCTGGCAGCACACACTAAGGACAGAATATGTAAATGCAAGGCCTGTTTTTACAGCTCCCTGAATTTGCTGTGCAAACAATGAATCCTAGCTGCATATAAAACCATGAGACTCTAAACAAAGAAACTGAGCAAATCTGGTAAATGTGCATTAAATGTAAGGAGAACATAGAATGAGGTGCAAAAATGACGGGGGTCATCCAAGCAAATCCCTGAAAAATATTCAGCATGGCATTTATACAGCCAGGAGTCCGTTTACAGCTCTCTGGTGCAACAGATATAGGGGAGAATTTATCAAACTGGAGCAGACAGAATCTGGAGCAGTTGTGCATGGCAACCAATCAGCATCTCTCTTCCGTTCATTCAGTTAAGATTTAAAAATGAAAGAGAAGCCGATTGGTTGCCAATGCACAGCTGCTCCAGATTTTGTCTGCTCCAGTTTTGATAAATTCCCCTTACAGTACTTACATCTATGGCATTGAAAGGGTTAAAGTAAAACTTTGGCCTAGCTGCGGTACACACATATTTACATATTCTTAGCAAGCAGTAAATCTTTAAAAATCCCTTACTGACCTGTGAAGCTGCAGGCAATGTGGAGCCATGCATCCTTAACATTCACAAGAGAAGCAGTAAGGTCCTTCCAGTCACTCTGCTCTCCCCCTTCCTGGAGCACCTGCTCTGTGTTTACATAAATGATTAGAAGGCTGGTAGGATTTCCCTCTTCCTGTAAAACTTGAGGATGAATTACTCCATAGAGCCTCCAGCTACAGAGGTCAGGGGGCTTGTTTTAAAGTGTATTTACCCAAAAGGGGTTCTGACCCTTTCCTACTGTTACGTTTTGATTGAACATACACTTATGTAATATGAAGCTCTATGGATAAAAAATTTTAAGTTTAAAAAACCCTCCATTCTCACCATACTGCCCATACATGTCAGACACACTTACAAACATTACACAAGTCACATACTTCTGAAATAAACTTCAAAAAAAGCAAATAAAAATCACACAAAAAATATAAAATAATCTAACCAAAAGAAGGAATAGTACCCTGAAAAGCTACCATTATCCTGAAGGTGTCCTTAAATATAACCATTAAAGTAAAAACTGGACCCAGAATATGCACACTAAAGTATTTACATATTCTGAACAAGCAGCCAAACAAGTGCTTCACTTTTCCATTTCACTATATTGTTAACCACACTTTTTTTTCTATTTTACTTCCACCGCTCCAAGCTTGCGCCTGTGATGGACTGCTATCTCAATACAAACTAGAAGTCCTATCACTGGAGCCATTTTTTAAAATGTATTTTATTTTTTATCCGATTAACCGATTAATCGAACTTAATAAATCGGCTAACTAATCGATTTTGAAAATAATCGTTAGCTGCAGCTCTAAAGTGCTCATTCGCCTATGTAGTTATAGGTATAGTGTAGGAATTCATCTTCAAACTTCATAACAGAGGCACTAAAAATCATAACTTCTTTTCCCTTTACATCCAAAAGCTGACAGGCTGCAAAGAGAATGCTCTCCAAAGTAAACACAGCAGATTATGTAAACCACTGGTGACATCACCAAAGGGACACACATAATATTCAGTGAATGTAATGCAACAGAAAGCTGCCAAAAATTGCAAACATGCAACAGAATTGGTCGGAGCCTACTGCAGCCAAGCTACAAGAGATGGTTATAGACTGTAGACATGATACAAGTGACCGTTAAAAGGAGAACTATGGGGTCAGTGTTTTTCCCCATAGTTCTCCTTAGGGTAACGGGAGGACACAAACTAGCGTTCTCCCGTTACCCTAAGCTCAGTATACCGAGTATACTGAGACGCCGCAGCCGGAGCGGATCCCGACGTAGATGACGGGAGGCTAGAGGCAGAGCCAGCTGTACCCGCCCCCTCCTCCGTCCGTTCCGCCAGTCAACGCTGGCAGATCGGAGCAGGGAGAGGGGAATCCAGCCCCTCCCCGTGTCACAGCAGAGAGCCGTGACAGGATCGAGAGGTGAGCGAACCTGGTATGTGTTCGCTCACCTCCCGATCTACTGAGCCGACCTGTGACAGTCTCATTGTCACAGGTCGGCTAGAACTATGAGGTGAGTGGAAATCACTCATCTCATAGTTCTCCTTTAAAGACTGTAGATATGCTACAAGATGTGATCAGAGACTGCGTACATGCTACAAGAGATCGTAGACGTGCTGCAAGAGGTGGTCAGAGAATGCAGGTATACTACAGGAAATGGTCAAAGACATGCTATAAGAGTTGTTGGAGACTAGGGACATGCTTCAGGGGACAGTCAAAGACTGGTGATACATTACATGAGACTCCTAGAGATCACTGCTATTATAGCCCCTTACAAATCAATGCATTCACATTTATGCTCCCTCCCAGTCCCCTTTAAATGTACTTGTGCTTTTTTTGATATTTCTCTCAGCAAGATTCATTATATAGGATCAGAGGGGGGGAAAAAAGTCAAAAGGGATTGACAGTGCAGAAAAGGTAAAATAGTGTAAACGAAATAAAACCAAACAGTTTAACTACTAGAATCCCGTCTAAAGAATATATGATTAAGCACCAAAACACAGACTCCTGTCACAATACATGCTGAATGGCAGCAGGTTGGGCACCAGGGCTGTAATCTGTTACAAAATGACTGAAACTGAACTTCAAGTTTCTATTTTAATCTTCAGAGCATCTTTGAGAATTATGTCATACTACTTGCATCTAAAGATGTCAATGAGGCCTTCTTTAAAATACTTTTTTTTTTACTTAAAGCAGAACTCTTATTAACTGCTCGTTTTGGTTTAGGGGGGAGAATTTAAAAAAACCGCAAGGGTTAATAAACGTTTTGGCCAGAATTCTTCTTTAAGAGTACTTTAGTAGTTTAGAGACTATAGTCTGAGGTGCACTTTAAGCTTAACTTTTATCTGTTAACCTGAACCAACCCCTTAACCTAACGCTAAACTGGAAGAACTTAACTTTAGCTAATATTTAAAGTAAACCTTTTCTCTGTACAGGTTTACTAATCTATGCCTAGGCATTTGTAGGCTAGCATACAATGTACGGTTCTTGCTCTTAGCTGCAACACATGTTTTAAACCTTCTGAAAGTCAAAACTTGCACAGACCTAAGCACATTCTCCTCCACCTACCATGTGATAGTGCTTGGGCCTGGCGATTGGTTGCTCAAGCACCAAGCACTGAATTGTGGGAAGCAGAAAGGCTTGTGACATATTACCCATACATGCAAGTACTGGGTTTGATGGTAATTTATTCATGCAGATGTGTAAAGTTACTCAAAGGTTGCTTTAACCACTTGAAGTCTGGGGTGTTACACCCCCTTCCTGTCCAGGCCATTTTTCAGTATTCAGCGCTGCGGTACTTTGACTGACATTTATTCCTTCATGCAACACTGTACTGAAATGAATTTTATACCCTTTTTTGGGTACAGATAGAGTTTTCTTTTGGTGGTATTTAATCACCACTGGGGTTTTTATTTTTTAATATATTAAGGACAAATTACAGAAAAAAAACACTGTTTACCCTATTATTAAATTATAAAACATTATTACCCAATTATTTGGTAAAATATAAAAGACGCGGTCACGTCGGGTAAAAAGACACCAAACATGTCAAGCCTTAAAATTGCGCACGCGCGCGAAAAATCAAAAAACTACATTACCCAAAATTGGCCATAGACGAGGCTTTAAAAGCTTTTACCGCTCATCAGTTTGCTCTCACTTAGACGTTCGCGGCGATATGCAACATGTGTAGCGCAATTGTCATTTTTGCAAGCCAGTGCACCGGACACGTTTTTACGTTTATATGTGCGTAAACAAAAGGGGGGTTAAACATTTTTTTTTGGGGGGGGTTGCATGGAATGTGTTTCTCTCATTAACCTTATTAACATACAAGGCAGAAGCCAGGGTTCTAATCCTTTAACCCCTCATAACCCCTTCTAACATTACAAAGAAGGAGAAGCAAGTAGAAATGTTAACCCTTAAGACGTCAATAAACACTAACCCAAGTAAAAGCAATTTAAACTGTAAGAAGTATTTTTTTTAAAATATTCCTTTTTTTTACCTTATGCTATGTGAACGTAACAAATATAAAATAGGTCGTCAGATCTGACAGAATCCTGTTAGCATGGTTTAACAAATCTCCAACTGCGTACATCCACCACTGTCAGTATACCTGAAAAGCTGACTGGCTACAAGCACTGTTCAGCCAACAATTTTCCAACATGTCCCTGACAGATCAGTCGCCTTCTGTAGAGAAGACAGGGTCAAACTTTGGCCGATTCCTGCTGAATTGGTCAATATTCGATATGTGTGTTCACAGCTTTAGAGTGTCTTTTCAGTCTTCAATGTTTTAACATTTCTGAGCCCAGATTGTATGCCCTGTAAAATGTTTTATCTTACATTGATTTATTCTCAGAAGATAACAGCATTTACCAAATTTTAGCAAACTGTGCATGTCACTATAGAACGATCCTATTTAAGGGCGGTGGATGCACACAAATGTGCTTGGAACAAAAGCTATGTGCAGATGGCTTGATTAGCAAAACATGCTTTTTTGGAAGAGAAATGGTTGTTTTGAAATGCAAAACTGAAATAACCATTCAAAATATTTGTATTTTTCTTTGCAGAAGGTCAAGAGGGAAATTATGTTTACTAACTGATCATCTTAAAGTGAACATGAACGCTAAATGAGACCTAAAAGTAACATAAGATGCTACTGTTAGCCAGAAAAGCCTCTTTTGTGGCCCTGACTGATTTAGCATCAGTTTATAACTGCCCATCTTGGACAGGCAGATCACACTTGCCGATGATTGCAATGCTGAGCGGGCAGTATGCGCTTGCGCACCCCGGGCCCGTGCGGCTTTCATCTTCCGAGCGCGCTACCAACCCTCCGAAAATCGTACCACCGTAAGCTAGGAAGACGAACGTCGTGCCACCGTAAG
This sequence comes from Nanorana parkeri, assembly GCF_000935625.1. Classification (NCBI taxonomy): domain Eukaryota; kingdom Metazoa; phylum Chordata; class Amphibia; order Anura; family Dicroglossidae; genus Nanorana; species Nanorana parkeri. Next base: position 40,479 of record NW_017307544.1, on the reverse strand, counting down.
TAGATGCGGTCGCACACTGCCCATACACCTGCCGATTATCGTACGATCGCGGGATCACCCGCGATTATCATACGATAAATCGGCAGGTGTATGGGCACCTTCAGTCAGATCACACACAAAAAGGCCTGTGGACAGCTGAGACAAATTACTGAGATCTGGCTTAGGGGTCATTCACACAGGCGTGCAGGTGCTGCGTCCAGGAGGGGCAGGTGCTGCGTGTACCATGGCTGCACACCAACACAAACCTGCACATACGCCTGCGTCCTGCACACACTGTCTGCGTCCAAGTCTGCAAGAATGTGCAGGTATGGGGCGACATGTAGCCGCGGGCAGCCACGTCATCCCACAGGGAGGTACAGGCAGCTGCATGAAATTACATGCAGCACTTGTCCCTCCCGGGAGCAAGTCCCTGGATGGGCGTGCACACAGTTTGAATGAGCCCTTGCAGGTAAGATGTGGACCTAGGAATTGGGTCTTTATCCCACCCAAAGCTCCAGAATCTAGATCAGAACTGAGAAAACAAAACATTTTCTGCAAAATTCCTATTAGCCCCTCACCATGTGTAGGTGAGAAACCAAAGTGACACAAACACCATCCACAATCCTGCAAGCCAATGCCTCACAAATAAATATACAGGGGGGATTTATCAAGACTGGAGCAGACAAAAACTAGAGCAGCTGTGCATGGCAACCAATCAGCTTCTCTTTTCAGTTTGTTCAGTTAAGATTTGAAAATGAAAGAGAGAAGCTGATTGGTTGCCATGCACAGCTGCTCCAGTTTTTGTCTGCTCCAGTTTTGATAAATTCCCCTCTCAGTATATACACTAGGAGGTAGGGAAAAAGACATGCAACGTCTCTTCTGCCACGCACATATAAAAGATTGTATTCTTTGTGTACACCGTACAGCGCATGTAGCTGGGTATCAGGCATGATGTCACTCCCATTAGCATGCGATCAGTGATCGCCCAATGGGCAAAAAGGGTGGCACAGCAGAGGAGATAGCAGCTGCAAAGGGAAGAAGCCGCGGGCGGACAATCTGGATCAGAGTGTGCTGGAGGGTGAAAATTACTTGCAAGGTAAGTGTAACATATCATGCAAGTTTGATGTGCATTGTGACATTGTACACCATTAAAAGTGCAGTTGCCCTTTAAACTGTACTGGATTCTGTCCTTTGACAGCTGGCCACACTTCAGTCAGAGATGATAGTCCTAAAGGGTAGGTCTGGCACCACGTGTGGAGAATTTCAGCTATATTCTGCTAACATCACTGGAGTATGACAATATGACAACCAACATACATAACTGCTTCAACAGTCTATCAAACTAGGGATCCCTTACAGGGTCCTCTGGAGGCACACAACCTCTGCTCCCTTCTGGTTTCCAGCTTTGTTGCCACTCAATACAACCATGTGTATTCTACCCTGCTTTGCCCAGGGTGTTCACTGCTCTAAATACCCAGGTGGCACCCAAAGTCTACCACCAAACCTAGAGAAGGATTTCTCCTGCAAAACCTGGAAGTCTTTTTCTCATGGATCTTGAATCTTGCAGTTTCAAAAGAGAGAGTGCCAACTATATATATATA
>NW_017307544.1:12683-38600 GCF_000935625.1 Nanorana parkeri | reverse complement strand
CACACACACACACACACACTGTATGAGATGATCACTGTTGAACCCTACAAAAAGGGTTAGTATGTCTATGGGTAAAAACAAAACTCAACAGACAAGGCCTGCAGGCCTATATCATGCATATAGTTTATAATTTTTTAGTTTTTACTTTATATCAACATAAACATTGGATGGACTATATAAAATCCTTATACAGCATGAGTAACATAAGCCTGGTCCTGCTTAAGGACAAACTGTTAAAACGTATACCTGAAAAAAAAACCCCATAAGATTGCTACTAAATTACATATGAACAAGCGGAAATATAAAATGGCCATTCATGTAGGAGTATTAACAGGACCTTTGCAATCTATATTTCAATTGAAATATCTACAGTATATGAGAACACTGGTAGCATATTATATCAATTTATAATTCAATATCAGATTTCCTATCCTACATTACGAGTCTTGTCCACCAACACAGGAAACATTTATGCTGCCTTCACAAGGATCCTATATGTGTGTCAAATATTGACTTGTTTTATGGTTAGAACACTTGTAGAAAAGCAGCACAACTCCATATTTTGTGCTCAGGCAAGCTCAGTAATGCTCTAAAAAATAGCCAAAGTAGCCACCACTCCAAGCCCATTCCTATGATGCCCTACAATCTTAAAGCAAATTAGTAAACTAAACATGAGATTGTAGTCCATCACGGGAGTGAGCTTGGAGAGGCGACTACTTTACAACTCACACAGGGACCATGGGGAACAGAAATAACCACCTTCTAGAAGGAAGGACAGTGTCAGCCCCAATTCAGAGATGATTTTAGGACCTACATCCGAGCCATACACAAATAAGATACATTTTTGTTAGTAGTTAAGGTACTTGAATGCATTTTTAAGATTTAACTTACAGGTCTATTCACTAAAGGGATGAAGAGTTTGGAGAAGGCAGGAGAAGTGAACAATCTAGGACAAAATAGCCGATTTGGAAAAATTCTCCAATTCAGCTCACTTTCCGGTTCAGCTATGTTGTCCTAGATTGTTCCCTTCTCCTGCCTTCTCCAAACTCTTCACCCTTTTGTGAATAGATCCCTTAGTGTCACTTTAAGGTTATTGCCACTTATCTAGCCTGGGCCTTCTGTTATTGGCAAATTACATATATGCAGGACTACATAACTTCATGATATTACATTAATATATCATTTGATATACATTGATATATATTAAGAAGAATAAAAACACTGAGTGAAATAAAAATAAGAAAACAAAAATGACAAACTTTATGGACTCCTTTATACACATGTAATAGTTCTCCAAGGGCAGGGCTGGGCAATTAATTTTCTTAAGGGGCCACATGAGAAACTGGGACTGTTGTGGAGGGCCGAACTATTAGACTGGCACCACAAATGCACCTCCGGGCCGTAAACCGCTGTGCCGCAACACGTGGTACTGCAATAACGTGAGTTCTAGTGCAGTTGAAACATGTAGTGCACACAATGGAACTGCGCATTTATTGTATGGAACCATGCATTAATTGCACAAAACTATTTGATTAACGCACAGCATAGGTGTGATTGGGCCCTGAATGAAGCCTTATTGTCCCCACATAGCATGTGGCACATTCCTCGTTTTCCTTTTTTCTTAATAGGCCAGAGACGGGAGTTGGAGCTGCAGGAGAGGATGGAAGTAGATACTCTTCTGTCCTCCTGTAATGCTGGGGGCAGAAACATATTTGACATCACTGGTTGCTATGGCCTAGCAACCAATGACCTCAGAGGAGGAGGTTCCCTGATGTAATTCGTAGCTGGAACCACCCAGGGGTCTTCGCAACCCTTGACTGCAGAGAAGGAGGACCACCAGCAGTCCTACCAGCGGTCCTACCAACCAACGACTGAAGAGGACCACAGTCTGGATATGGACCAATCGCCACACCCGGGGCTGGGCTGTAGCTTGCAGTCGATGCACCAGCCTTGGAGGCCGGTCCATCCACTGTCAGCCAGCCAGCCATAACTGGGCGCAGATCAGCGCCCGTGTGTGGAGCACGGGCCGGACAGGAACAGAAAGGCCCGAATACGCACTGCGGGCCTAAAATGCCCACGTCCGTTCCAGAGAGTCTCATCTGTGTAGCTTGCTGGAAATAAGTTAAAAAAGTGTTAGGACTAGTTCCTACAGGTTACTGCACTTTTGTATTTTTATTACTAAATCAAAAATACAGTACCTTTAATAAATCACTTTTCATATGCCAAACGTAACACATATTCTGCTGTGAGTCTTGTATTCAGTGATCTTTACAAATGTAAAATGAATGTACAGTTTAATGGACTGCAAGGCAATCCGATGCTATAATACCCCACAGTGTTCGTTTCATAAAGAAATCTAACAAGCAAACTGTAAATTTGTAGCATATGGTTTGACATCAGCTTCCTTAGAAATGGAAATGTACACGTCACTCATAAAAATCCTAACAGATCCGCTTCTGGTGAAAGAAATATATTCAAAAATTGAGAGAAAAACATTATTGTTCACAATACATTGCATATCAAGATAAACACATAGTGTATATATATTCTTATATTTGTGCAACTAATCGGGTCACAAACATATGCAGGTATTGTGACAGAACCAAGGCATGGTAATAGAGGGCGTCTATAGTCCCCCAACAGTGCCCCACTCCGCGTGTAGCACAGCAGGTGGAGAAACCAGTCCAGAATTTCTGTCTGGCCCAGCCAGTTCCTCACCTGTACTTAATGAGCAGCACCAAGTAGTCTGGGGACTTAGTTGGTGAGATAGCTGGATAAAGGAGAGACCAGCAGCAGTAAAGGATACTGCAAAACTGATTTCTGTAAGGTTGAAAGGACTTCTCTCAAAAAGGACTAGAAACTTCATTTGAAAGGTCTGTGCACCCATTTGTTTTTTTTCCCCTGGGAACAAGTGACAATATCGCATTTACGCTGTGCCTTTCCGAAAACGATCAGTAGAGCGAGGACTTTTGTTTGCTTGTGTTTATTTTGCCTGTTGTGTCAGACCTATTTATAAAAAGGCAAAGGACTTTATTTTTAACCTTTTGCACCGTTGTGTGGTGTTTCCACTTTTAAAGACTGTGTGGTTAAAGATCCCAGGTCACAGTATTTACATTCATCATCTGAAAAGGCTATACTGAGACAGCCTACAAAACAGATTGCTTTCACATATAATTTAAGGAAGCAAATTTCACGCACCAAAGCAGTGGCCCCCAAACTACAGCCTGCTGGTTGCTCTAAACCACCCCCTACAGTGAGAAGCCCTACAAGCAGGGATTTTTTTGTAATGCACACCTATAGAGCCCCTGTGCAGAGTGGCAGAAATCCATTACAGGTACTACTGGGAAGAGTGATCTCCTGCCCAATGGTGCCTGAATACTGAGGGAGGGGGGGTCTCTTAGTGTTCCAACTAAGGCGAGGAGTAGACCCATAAGTAAAAATGCAGCACAGAAAGATCAGGCTCCCACTCTTGTGATGTGTAACCAAGCTGTGTACCTCTCAGGACTGGTTGGACAGAAATGCAAATCCTTGAGCAGGTAACAAAATAAATAAAAATTATATATATATATATATTCTCAAGGTAGGTTTCAATATAAAATGGTGGCTATGAGAATGTTCTTAGTAATGGTATTTTTTTTCCAGGCATCTCAAAGATCTGTGTTGCAGTACCACAAGCAGGAATTTTTCTAGGATTGAAAAGAAATGTAGATGGTGTAGAGTGGACTGTACAACAATGCCCAAGTACCAAAGCAGGGGTGGACAAATACAGAATTCAGGAGCCGACTCCAGTGACAAACTAGAAAACCTCAAAAGTTAGGCGCCAACTGTATTTTTAAAAAGTACTGGCTACCTGGCTCCTGAGATTTTTCCAGCCCTGGACTAATGTAAAAAAATATATATATAAATTGATGCTAAAAAGAAATATCTTTATGAGCAGTCAAGGGGTTTTGTAAATTATAGGCTTAATGTTGCTTTCACCATGAATTTACAGGAATGAGCATCTGTCCACATTCACCCTAAAGATGCCCATACACCTTACGACCATCGCAAGACTTTGTCTTGCGATGGTCATAAGCTTATTAAAAGCTTGTACGATCTGCCCTTGGACAGGCAGATCGTACTAGCACGATTATCGTACAATCGCGGGATTTCCTGCGATTCTCGTACGAGAATCGTGCAGTGTATGGGCATCTTCACAAATACAAATTTCAGAGGGCCAGGAATTTGAATGTATTGCTGTCCGTTAATTATGCCAGAGGAGTTCAGTTAAACACAGCTGCCTGTGCTAATATTTTAATTAGCTGAATGAGCATGGACGGACTATGATATCTGGATTTAGATATGTCTCATTGCTTGTGCTTCCCTCCTATATATCAGTTATACACCAGAGGCTGCCACAGCTGCTCACCAAAGCATATAATGTCCAGAAGTGCATATCTAAGGGGACCTCATAATAATTATTTATTTTGAGGTAGACCATTTGCACAAAATCAAAATGGTTTATTTTAGGGCACATGTAAAAACTGTATAAAAGGAGCAGATTTAAAATGAGGTGGTGCAGTGGAAAAGGTGAGAATACGATGCTGGGAAGGATATGGAAATTAACTCTTTCTGTTGGACCACTTTTTTCATTTTTTTCACACATGCCAAAATGCACATTTGTGGCTTGAAAATGACTTAAAAGCACCAAAATAATATATACATGGGGGGACATGAATCAAAACTGGAGCAGTCAGAATCTGGAGCAGTTGCCCATTGTAACCAATCAGTTTCTATCTTCAGTTTGCTCAGTTAGCTTTTGAAAATTAAAGATACAGTAGAATGTGATTGGTTTGCATGAACAGCTGCTCCAGATTTTGTCTTTTGATAAATTCCCCTCATAGGTGTCTTCTAATAGCAAAGGGCCTGTAGAGGAAAAACATGGTAGATGCAAATAGTTATGGTGCATATTTGTGCAAATGTTGATCAAATCTAAATTTTCTGTAAAAATACATTTAGAAAATGTTAGTGTATACAAACATAACAATCTAAAATATTTGTAAGATGAGATTGTGTTACATAGCTGATACTTTAAAAACCTTTACAGGTCATCATCAGCTTAGAGTTGACCATAAATGATGGCCCAAGAATTATTCCTCTCACTCCAGCATGCTCAGCGATACCTAGTATGTGTTGCATGATCGGCGTTTATGTATGCACATGAGTCTTAGCTGAGAGTATTTTTATGTACACAGGTGTGCCTGGGGGGGCACACATACGTACATAAAAAAATGTTTTAAACTTTTTTTGTTTATTTTTTTACTTAAACTGTATTGCTATCCCTATGCAATGTGACAGCATTATACAGTGAAAGATTCTCTTTATGAAGATCCTCAGCGCTATATAGAAGTAATCACTTCAGAATTACACAGAAGTGTCATATAAAACTTAAAACAAGCTTACGGCTTTCATTGCATGAATATCTTCCAAAATTCCATCTGATTTAATCTAATAGACCTAAATATCAAGAGGTGATTTTGTGCATTTTTAGTCAAAATTTGACATCTTACCACAACTTATCAAAGTAGTTGAATTTCTAAGTTCAATCATCTGATGGACTGCAATCTCAATACAAATTAATAAAATAAACATGAGATTATAGTCCAATCACCGGAGTGAGCCTGAAGCTGTGGCTACTTTACGTGTCTTCCTTTATATTGTCTTTCTTATATTGTAAAGAGCTGCACAAACTGTTGGCGCTATGTAAATCCTGTATTGTAATAGTAGTATTATTATTATTAACACACAGGGAAGAAAAGTGGCCACCCTCCAGAAGGAAGGAAGGACAGTGTCAGCGCTAATTCAAAGATGATTTGAGGATCATCCCGGTCCATCCAATCAAGACAGCCAAAGACCCCAAAATCGGAAGAGACCAAGCTAAGGTGAAAGAGATGGCAACAGAACTATAATGGGGACTGCAACTATAGCATTGCAAGAAAAGGGAACTTTGCAAGGCAAGTCTGCCATAATATTCAAATATGCCAAGTATACTTTCACATTATGGCAAAAGCACACAGGGTCCCACATATGCCTTAGTGTTTTGTTATTTTTCTACTTTAAAGCGGTACTTCAGTCAGCATATAAAAACTGTTATATAGTTGCCCCCCACTTGCACAGCAAACAGAAATAAACCCACCAATGTAACCATTTCCCCAAATTTGGTACATTCAAGGCATGCCTCTGGTGAGAACTGTTATAGTTACCAGTGTGTTTTTTCAGCTCTCAACCGAACGTTAAATCCCTCAAATGGCTGGTGTTGCAGCTGATCACATGTGCAACACCATGGAAACTGCAAGTCTAAATAGAGGCAAAGATGGCGCCATCTTCAACTGTAAAAGTGTATGAGGGTTTAGTTCTGCTTTATTCTAGGGCAGGGGTAGGCAAACTTCAGCCCTTCAGCTTTGTGCAACTACAAACCACGTCATGCATCTGCCTATGGGAGTCATGCTTGTGACTGTCAGAGTCCTGAAATGCCTCATGGGATTTGTAGTTGTACCACAGCTGAGGGCCAGGGTTTGCCTACCCCTAGGTCTAGGTAGTAAGGAATATGGTGGAATACTTGCATTATTCCTCTCTCCCACAGGCTTCCATCCCACCTTAAGACTGGTCTTTTCAAGCTGCTCCTTTATGCTGTGCCTGTGACTGCAACCTCTCTGATGTCATGAGGACATCAAGGGCCTGTCCACAGAGGAGGGGAAAGAGGAAAAAGGCAAGTATTTCTTGTTATTCCTTCCCCCCTAGACTAAATGATCGGTTAACCCTTGCTGGGAAAGGGGGGGCTAGACAGAATGTTTTACATGGTGAATGAAATTCAGCTTTATTAGATTCATTTAGGTCTGGTGATTACACAGAGTCATCACTAAACACACAGACTCATTCTCTCATTTTCTACGAAGAACACCAAATACATAGACTACTTTATAAACATTATGCTGGTCTAACGATTTTTGGGGTATTTTCAATGCAAGAACTGCTGCAGTATTAGTGATTATGTAGTATCATGTTAAACCCATTATACTAATTTCATTCACACTTGGTAGCTCCTAAATAAAGTGTCATGGCTTTTATGCACAAAAACGATACTTCAATATAATATTAGTGTTGTTGCTGATTAGTGCAACACAAAGAATGCAAAAGTACAAAAAAGTATTATTTCACAGTTTAAAATAGACCTATATTTAGGTCTAATTATCTAAAGTCTAAAGCTGGGTTTTCTTTTTCTGAAGAAACTTCGTTGATTTTCTGATCGAAGGATGCTGGACAGAAGAGTACCGACAGGGCCATCCACTGAATGAATTTCAGACAGTGTATGGCCAACGTTACTATGTTAGCACCGGTAAACCCTTTTGATTTCAAAGTTTTTTATTGGTTTCCATACTTAGACTTATAATCACAAACAGAAATATGGTTATATAATTATATAACATATGTAGCATAATAAGGCAGTAAATAGCAGTCGATGGTCTTTCAGCAGCAACAAAGCATAAGATACATTACATCTTCCCCTGCCCTATCTTTTCTATAAAGTTAATACATATCAGGAGCCCTTAATGCTTTATTCCTATGCCCTAGGCGCTCCTAACTTGAATTTGGGGGTCAAATATAGTCGATTTTTATCGCTTGTTATTGTAAGTACCGCTATTTATCACTTAATCTATGCATACTAAGTCCCTCTGGGTGGGTAGTTCACACCTCCCACCATGGGGAAAATTAGATGGAAACACTATTTAATTAACACTATTTAATACCATGGAAGTAAGGGTTACTTCCGACAGGACTGTTTGCAGCTGACTGCCTAAGTACTCTTACATTGTCTGCATTTACTTAGCCTATAAAGCTCATGGTCATGGATCCCTAGGATCTGGAAATTCATGTATAGCTGTGTTCAGGGGATCACCAGCAGTCATTCATTAAAATGTGAAGGCCTCCGCTGCACGGTTTTTACTCTGCTGCCGCTCACCATGCCACTGCCCGCAAAGGTGTGCTAGTTAGTGTGTAGTTAAGACAAGATTAAGTCTGATTGAAGAGGGCATAAATTAGCACAATGACAACAATCTGAATGACGTTGCGTTTACTTATGTAAGCTTTTGGAAGCATTCTGTTTACATTTACTTCAACAGCGCTCTCCTATGAAGTGAGATGTAGAAGCATTAGAAGCCCAAGAGCTGATTATTTCAGCTCCTGGGTTTAGTGCTGGGTCCTGGCTGTCAGAGACAGCTAGTGGTTCCAACTTTTGTTGTGGCAGAGGCCCGCAGGAGCCATTGAGACTGGTCACTGTTCTTTTAACGGCCCGGGAATGAATAGCCAATATCCCAGCACAGTTTTAAAATAACGGCGAGACTCAAGTGGTTAAAGGAAAAGCATGAGGTAGCATACATGTATAAGAGATGTACTGCATGTTTTGTTTTCTTTTGTCCACCAGCAGATGTTTCCCAGTGGCCAGCCAAGTTTATTTAATCCCATATCAACCTGGCTGCTAGAACACTATTAAGCCCCACCCTGTATGGTTCTTGCCTCAGCATTCCACCTGTGCATCCATTGTTGTTCCTATCTGACCTGCATCTCTTGTACCTGCCCTTACTGGCTTTACCCTCTGCCATCCTGCCCCCCTGCTTGACCTTGCTTTATGTTCCTTTGCCTGTTCCTCTGAGATTTTGGACACAGATTTTTCTTGTAATTAGGTATTTGCTTAACTTGCACATGTGTTACAATACGTTCACTAATAAATAGCGTAGCCTTCTCTTAAGCAGTGGTATCTTCCCGTGTGTAGTTTACATACATGCAACCATTACTACGTGATCTACCGGCCTACATTAAGGACATATCAGACTTCTAGGAATTAGTCGAGGACCATTGGAAATTGGCCACAATGGATATTTCATCGCTTTACACGTGCATCCCGAATGCTGCAGGACTCACAGCAGTGGAACACTTCTTGATAAAAGATGGGAGACATGATATGCCGACAGTCTTCATTCTGGACTGCCTAGACTTTGTTTTGGTGAACAACATGTTCCCATTTGAAAATAAAGCTTACAAACAGACATGAGGCACAGCCATGGGGAGTTCTGCAGCTCCCACATTTGCCAATCTTTTCATATAAATGGCCTGGATGGGAAGGGGGTTTAACACCGCGGATGTCAACTGGTTAAAGAATGTTTTGTCTATGGATCATCGTTGTATACTCAGCATGTTATCCAGTGGGTTAGATACATAGATGATATTTTCTTGATATGGGATGGCAACATCCAAATCTTTGATGAGTTTGTGCGGTTTCTGAATGGGTTGTTCCCTGGGATTATTTTTAACCCTACGATTTCTACACCCGAAATCTCCTTCCTTGATGTATTGGTTACCATCAGTAACAATAGATTCAATACATTTGTCTAATCCAAACCCACAGATAGAAACACCCTACATTATCAAAGTGCCCATCCCGAACATCTCAAGGATAATTAGCCGATTTCACAATATCTGCAAGTGATGCAGATCTGCTCTGATTCTGACACTCGTGCACTGCAGATTACTGCAATGTCGCAACGCTTTAGCCAAAGAGGCCATCCCAAAGACTATAAAATTGATGTAGCTCTGGAAAAGGCACTAAATAAATTTTTGGGGCCCGTGATGCACTCACAATAAATGATAGGCTGCCATTTGTGCATACCTTTACTCCTGCCAGCAAGACCATTCACAGAGCCACATCTGCTAATCTAAATATACTGCATGCAGAGAAAACGATTGCCCCAATTGTTAAGAACAAACCTCTACATGTACAAAAATAGAACAGTGCACTTAACCAAATTGATAAGGACGGACACAAGATCCAAATATACCAAAAAACCATTTGCCTTTTAAAAAAATGAGGCTGTCACAGATGCCATCATTGCAATGTTTGCGTTTCTATTATCTGCGGCGACACATTCAAACATCCCTACACAAGGAAAAAGCACGACATCCGAAGTTTTTATATGTGAGATACAGAATTCTGTGCATGCATTTTAAAATGTCCTTGCTAATCAGTATATCTGGGAAAAACAATTGGTCCTTTTAAGCGTCGCTTACAAAAACACAAGAGTGACATCCGCATAGCAATTGCCAAACGTCAGAGAGGCGTAGACCTAGATATCAATAAAATCAGTAGCACTGCACTTTGCCATGCAGCAACATCAAACACACAAGCTTAAGGGCATGATTATTGAGCAGATACATGCACACCCCAGGGGTGGTATTTTGACTCAGATTGTTGTGATAGCGACTTATCCCTTGCCGAGACCTCTATAAGCAGATACAATCACTGAGGACAATCCCTGTCAGGGATACCAATACCTTTTCCATCCACAAAGGTTGCTTTATTCTGTACATCAAGTTACAGCAGACAACAGGACACAGCAGATGAATAAATTGTGGTATTTAAGCGGTCAAAAGACGATACTGTACGAAGCATGCAATGCAGATTACATGTGTCCCTGTTACATGCAGCCATGACACAGGAAATGCTACTCAGAAGAAGAAGGGCGGAGCATACACATAGGGGGAAATGCCTCATAGATGTGAGGGAAGGGAACACAGAAAAACATGTGCGATACCAAAAAAGACCACTAGATGGCAGCACATGAACTAACCATAGTATATGTGAGGAAATGGATTAAAGAAATAAACGATATAAATTCTAACATCACACTAACGTGAATAACTGCGGCTGTAAATACAACTATTGAGGCGGCACAGGTTGCTGTGGAATAGTTGTGTGGGGGTGCCGTTGTGGAACAGGAGTACAGGGGTGCTATGGTGGAACAGGTACGAGTTACGGTGCGGACGCCACGACCACGCCGCGTATGCCATGCCCACCACACAAGCCGGACGCACGCCGCCGCGACTTACAAGGGTTCAGAAGCAGGTAAGGGAGACCTGTTTTAATGTTTCCTGTTTAAAAAAAAAAAAAAAAAGCGGCACACTGTAGAACACCAGCAGCTATAGAGGAACAACAAATCCCAGCAATACGGTAATATATTAAACACTCGGTATAATGTATTATTGCTGGGACCTGTTCCTCTATAGCTGGGCGTATTCTCCATTGCGCTGTATAATGTATTATTGCTGGGATTTGTAGTTCCTCTATAACTGGTCAGTGGTAATCTGCATTGCGCAGTATAATCATTATACAACGCAATGGAGAATACCACCAGCTATAGAGGACTACAAATCCCAGCAATAATACATTATACAGCGCAATGGAGAATACCACCAGCTATAGAGGACTACAAATCCCAGCAATAATACATTATACCGAGTGTTTAATATATTACCGTATTGCTGGGATTTGTTGTTCCTCTATAGCTGCTGGTATTCTGCACTGCGCCGCTGTATAATGTACTATATTGCACACCACACTTTTTTTTACTTCCAACGCGCCAAGCTTGCTCCTGTGATGGACTACAATCTCAATAGAAACTAGTAGTCCATCACTGGAGCCTTTTTTTAAATCCGATTAATCGAACTCAAAATAATCGTTAGCTGCAGCCCTATTTGGATCTATACCCTGGACTGTGTACAACTCAGGGGATAAACTCCAATCTTCTATTGACTTGCTTCCTTGATGAAAGATGACCGTTAATCTCATTCCCGCTTACGAGGTTGATCCATAGGGTTTCATTTATGTTTTGACACATGGTTTACAGCTGATCAGTGGGCTGTGCCTCAACGCAGACGCAGGTCTGGTACCTCATGTCATGAGCATTTTACTTTTCTCCTCTTTTCCTTCTCATTGCCTCTGTCCTCGTCTCATCTCTCTCCACTCACCATGCCCTATGGGCATTATATCCCAAGCTTTTTTCCCCCCTACCCCCCCTCCGAGCAGTTGTTTATCCTTCTCCCTCGTACACCTGTTGCATTATTATCCATCCCGTTATACTTATCAATGAATATATTAACCAGCACGTCTTCCACATAGTGCAAGTAGGTGGCTCTTTTTTTTTTTAACAGGTAAACATTTTTTATTGGTTTTCCATACATAAAAACAATCACGTTAAGACAATGACAATTACATATCAACATTCCGAACACAGCATTTCAGCAGTCAACACAAGACAGTACAATAGTGATAAATCAAAATAAAAATACATTTACAAATAGACAAATAGATCAAGACAAGTTAACTTGTGGATCATTGCACCCTGTGCCTGCGGCACTGCCAAACCCAAAACCAGGTTTAGCCATACCACTGAAGAGGGGAGAGAGGAGCGGTGGAAAGGAGCAGTCCAGCAGGGGAGGGCAAGAAGAGGAGTTGAAGGAAATCGGGAGGAAGGGGAATACTAGGTCAGCAGTAGAAGGGCAGGAAAGGGCGAAGGAGGCAATTGGAAGGGAAACAACATGGGCGGGGGAGAAGGGACAGGAGCAAGGGGTCCGACGGTCAAGCACAGGGAGAGGCGTACCTCCAAAAGATAGGGGGGTGATCTCAGGAACTCCGCTCAGGTCAACCTCACGCCCCCCCCAGCCCCCTGAAGCCTCCATCCACCTCCTCCGGACAACTGCTCAGGCGATGCAGGCGGGAGCACGGTCTCTCCACCCGTACCCTCCAAAGTGAGACCTCTGGCCGCCACCCAATCCCCCCAGATCCGATCAAATTTGCGAACACAGTTTCGGTTCATATACGTTATTCTGTATATCGGGAGCATCCGATCAATCGTGCCTAACCATTGTCCCACCGTAGGGGGGGAGGCCAGCTTCCACCTCAGAATGATTTCCCTACGTGCATAGAAGGCCACATGGAATACAAGAAGCTTTGTTGCCTTAGGAGCCTGCAGTGTCTCTCCACACCCCAGTAGGAATATCAGTGGGTCAATTTCCAGCTGGTGTCCGGACACCGCACTTACCGTAGAAACCACCGAATCCCAGTAGGATCGGAGCTTACTACACGACCACACCATATGTAAAAAGGTGCCCTCCTCTCCCCCACAGCGAGTACACCTCGCGTCCGCAGTGGGGTAGATTTTAGCCAGCCTAGTCGGGTTGTAGTGGGCCCTATGTAGGAATTTGAGTTGAATAAACCGCTCCCTAGGGGAGATTACTGTGGAAATGTAAGTCTGGACACAATCCTCCCAAAGATCCTCTGTCAGGGCGGGTATGTCTGCCTTCCATTTCTCGTAGAGAGGTACCAGCTGGGGTCCCCCCCACATGTCAACCGAAGATATAAGGAGGACAAGGGCTTTTGTACCCCCTCTGACCTAAGGAATCGCTCAATCCGTTCCGAGTCAACCATCATCGGATCAGGGAACTGGGCTCTATGTGCGTGTTGTAGCTGTAAGTAACGGAACCTCATAGTCAAGGGCAAGAAATACGTGGCTCGGAGTGCTTCAAATCCCAGCAACATCCCCCCAGGCATAATGTGTTTAGTCATTGTTATCCCACGCCTGGCCCAGAGCTGGGGCTCCGGGACAGAGAGCAGATGAGCTAATCTTGGGTTGCCCCAAAGTGGTGTATCCGGGGAAATAGTACCCTCCGGCACCCGTTCCCTCCTCACCCTGTCCCACATTCCCAACACAGTGCGCATACGTCCCGTGACCGTCCCGACTGCCTTCGGACCCCTATACACCAGATTGCTGAGGCCCGCATAAGATCCTATCAGTGCCGCCTCTAGGGTCACTGCTGGGTTATCACGGTCCCCCTCGAACCACCAGCAGGCACTCACCAGGACCGACGCCCAATAGTAAGTTTTAAAGCAGGGTAGTCCCAGCCCCCCCTCAGACAGAGGGAGTCGCAGGGCCCTCCTGGACACCCGGGGAGTCTTTCCTGCCCAAACAAAATTACAAATGACACCTTCCATAGTCTGGAAAAAGGAGTTAGGGATCTGGACAGGAGTGTTACGGAAGCAGTAGAGCCATGGGTTCCATCGCCAGGGCAAAAAGTCCAGGCGAGAGGGGGCATCCCTGTCTCGTGCCCCGACCCAGGTCAAACGGAGCCGACAGTAGGCCATTAATACGTACCCTAGCAGTGGGGGAGGAGTAGAGCATCTGAATCCAGGTGACAAAGCGATCCCCAAACTTCCGGAGCACTGCAACCAGGTTGGGCCATTCGACAGAGTCGAATGCCTTTTCTATGTCAAGGGAGGCGATCGCCTCCTGTCCCACCGTGTTACGCAGCCGATCTATGTTAGTAAAAAGTCGTCTTAGGTTAACATCTGTCCATCTCCCAGGCATGAACCCCGTCTGGTAGGCATATATCAAGGAAGTTTTTAATTAAGTCTATTGGCGAGCATACGGGTGAGGATCCTTAAATCCACATTTAACAGGGATATTGGGCGGTATGATGAACACTGCACGGGGTCCTTCCCAGGTTTGGTCACTACCACTATGATAGCTTCAGACATAGAAGGGGGCAGAGCACCCGCCTCAAAAGCTTCCTTATAGGTGCGCATCAGGTGGGGAGCAATCCCCTCTACATGTGCCTTGTAGTATTCCACCGGGAAACCGTCCGTAGTATACAGGAGAGGTGTCCCGCGATCCATCTGCCTCCCCCCTTGATAGAAACAGAAATAGCAGCCGCATATGAGCTAGCCATCTCAGGTCTTAGGCAGGTGTTCGACCCATCTACAGGCCTCCTCCGGATTAGTAAAGAAGCGAGCAGCCTCCCCATCCTGCACCCGCAAGCGCGCTGGGAAGAGCATGCATCTATTTTTGGTGGTATCGGTGCATTAGAAAGTCCTACACCTAATTCATGAAAGCCTTGTGACAGTTCCATTAACAGTTGCGTCACATGCAACAGATTCAGGTGGTTCTTATTCGTGACACTTCTGTGGCGCTATGAAAAAGGCACAAAAAGAATAACTGCCACTTTGTAAATAAGGAAACTGGAGGTAATTGAGACACTCTCTATGTTGGTTACATAGTTAGTCAGGTTGAAAAAAAAAGTCAGGCAAGACTGCTCAGAGTGGGGCCACTCAAGGTTAGGGCATGTTAGTGTGAACACCGCCACACCCCCCTTCACTAGTTGCTAGAAAGCCGTCAGTCACATAGCTTCACTGGTTTAAAGGATTCAGGCCACCAGTGTCCTAGCAGCCAATGAGGTGAAGCTGAACATTGACAGTAGGCAGAGCCTAATGGGTAATGCTGAAAAACGAATGCCCTGTCAAATCCACCTTCCTTGTGATGGACAGCAGATGGCAGTGTTTTTCTTTATTTTTATCACTTTTTATTTTTCTATTCAATTATTTCTTCTTATTTTTTTTTACATTTATTTAATTTTTTAATCAATGTAATTTTTTTTAGATTTTTATTTATCTTTTTACTTTTTTATAATTTACTTTTTATAGTTTTTATCGTATTATTGTTTATTTTTTATAATTATTTTCTTATTTTTTACTTTTTAATCACCTTTTTATTTTTTTATTTAATTATTTAATATTTTTTTTTAATTTTTGGGGCGGCCCGAGGCTCCGCCCACCGGCTCCGTAGTGTGCGGACGGCGGACACCTTACACCGGAGCCCGCAACTTCCCACAAGGTCACCGCTGCCGCCCTGAGGCCCGGCCTCGGTGGCCTTGTGGGAAATCCGGGCCTGACTAGACAGCCCGCTAGTGGCTATGGAATCCACCCACTATTGTCTCTCACCTTCTCCATCAGACCCTGCCTACTGTCAAGCTAAAGGGAAGCAGATCTCACAGGGAAATAGTCTCTCAACATCAGGTTCTGCCCACTCTACAGCTCAACACGGCAGACTGATGGAACGTCAAGTCACTAAGACCCCGTTCACATGTAGCGACATACCTTTGCAGCGGTCGGGATAGCGTGACTTTCGGGGCGACGTTCCAGCGACGGTAGTGCGACCTTCTCCGTCGGGCTCCATAGAAAAAAGCAAAATCCGCCGAAAAAAGGGTCCGGTAGAAGCGACTTGCGACCGCGACGAGTGACGCGCGACATGGAGTTAAGACAGCTCCATTGAATAGCATTGGCCGGTGACTTCTTGCGATATCGCACGGCAAAAATGCGCAAAATCGTGCGATACGTCGCTACATGTGAACGGGGCCTTAAGAGTCTAGGCCGTTGCACCTGCCAGGGTGACAGACACAGTAGCTGGGGAGGGAGCTCAGTTACGCTGAGCTGGTGATTTTATGAGACTCAGTGTCAGGTGGTGCCCGGGCTATCAGCGTGGGTAGGAACCCGCGGGCAGGAAGATCCAAAAGAGCGAGGTACAAGAGGGCAAATTCAAAAGGGGTAGTCGAGTCCAGTCCGGGTTGATGCAGGCAGCTAGGATTCAAGAGAGGTAGGCAGGCCAAGGGGTCGGTAACCAGGAGTTCAGATGAGGGATCAGGGAACAACAGCAAGATCCAACAAAGAGGTTAGGTGATCGCACCATAAAAAAGGTGGAATAACTCAGCAACAAGCCAGGGCTCTGACCAGGTTTTTATAGCCAGTGGGTTCAAGGCCATCCCCCTGGTCGCTGAGGCTACGTGCGCGTCCCCATGCACGGTCTGTCCTGCACCCCTGGCGCCAGAAGTTCTGCCAGGCTATAGGAGCTCCCGTATCCTACACCATACCCGGCGGCCCTGAGGAGAGGTGACACCCCTGGTTCCCTGACACTCAGTGTAACTGAGCTGTACCAGGGATGTAGTGCCCCATATGGACACTCTGGCTTCAGTGCTACCCCCCACCATACCACAAATGCACGTTTATATTTCCAGCGTGTACATCAATCTGTTGCATGAATGGGAGGTGGCTTTCATTATGAACGTAACTGATCGAGTTTAACTACTCTGTAGAGGAAGGTCACCTAGGCGGCTTATCTAAGACAGGCCATGACAACCCCCAGACATGCATATTATGTGCAAGTTATATTTGCTCCAGTAGAAGATAGATGAGGACCTCAGCGAGAGCAGGGGGACCTCCCCCAACAAGTTCTCTCATTTCTCAAAACTTTTCAGTTTAGAGGTAAATATAGATGTTAGAAGAGAGGAATTGGGAGAGGATATCATGATAATATCAATGTGTCTGTTAGAGATAATACAGAGGGCTGTGTAGTGTTTGAGACAGTTTAACTCCATCCAGGTTAAGTAAGGAGTAAATAGCAGTCGCTTTTTTTTATTGTAGAGGCAAACTAAAGGTATGTACACATCTAATGTTAAAGTCAGTATTGCAAAAGAACATTTGATGAAAAGTAACTTAAAAATAAGCAATAAAAACTATAATGAGCTGCTTTACTGAACGTATATTTCTTAGTCTTCATTAAAAATAAGAATGACATTCATCTTAGTTAAATATGATATTCTTATAGACAAATGATTTCCTACTTCCCGACACATATTCCAACGTTTCCATTTTAAAGCTACTGTTTACAGTAGCTTTACAGAGAATGAAGCCATGTACAAAGAGTGTTTTGCTTCAATCCTGATGTCTACATTTGCTGACATTTAACACAATTTTAACTGTTGAAGAAATTAGGCAAGCAGGCTAGTGTTGAATAAAAATAGTTAGTGACCTTTACAAAGGCTCACCCAGCAAGGAAGGTAAAGACTCTTGGTGTGATAGTCTGTCTTTGAAGTACACCTACATGTAACCTTGTGCAAATCACCTTGTGTTGGCTCTGCATAACATTTTGCCAGCAGTGCCTTTGATTACAAATGATGCGTGTTACTAGTTATGTTGCCAATGGTTCTAATTTAGCAACACAAGGAAATAATCATGAATATTGTTTGTCTGAATCTTGAAAGTGGCTAGATGTCATTAACAATAATTACCCTATATTTACACTAATATGCATCTCTTCTTTCACTATACTTTGTGTGCACAAATGCAAAAAAAGTGTCCAATAGCATACTGTAAGTGTCAAAAATGAAAAATGTTTGCTTTGGCCATTGCAACCAACCTAATGATAGCTCCCAACATCCTTATAGAGATCGGAAACTTAACAGAAACTACAGTATAAGGCCCCGTTACACATTTGTGGTGCGCTGCAGTGTATTACTGCACAAACGTTAATGCCTATCATGCCGTACTTTCACCTTTTTTTTAAGCATTAGAATTGAACAGAGCTTTTAAAGGACACAGTCCACTTGCCAAGGTTTGTTTTTATGCAGCCCAATTTTGTTCACAATGAAGCAGGTGAGCAGAAAATCGTTGCATGCATGCAAGGATATTTACACAAATTTTGTCAACTTTTGTCTCTAAAGCTGGAAAAACAAATTATGTAAATAAGCAGATCTTCTGAAATAAAGCAGAATAATTTCTTGTGACTGTCTTATGATCACTGTAGCTCAGTGAAGCCATGTTCGGTCTGCACCCTCTCTCACCTTTGATGACATGCCAAGCAGGAGGAGTTGCTGCGCATTGCTTCTATATATATTTTTTTTTTTTCATTTTTATGATCGTTTATGATTGTAGTTTCATAAACAATATTTTACACTAGGAGTTGTTGTTCTTTATCCCTAGCTGATGGAGGCATCCGTAAAGGGGGGTGCTGGTGGTTTGGACATCACTAGAGAATGAGGAAATAAAAATAAAAAAAATGTAAAGAATAAAAAACTTTTTTTTAAAGTAAGTCTGGTAACATATAATTGAAAAGTTACAAAAAACCCCGAAGGTTTAATGTCACTTTAAGCATTTTGTTTTTCTCTCATCTCTTTAGGTTGAACTCAACAGACTTTTCTCTTTTTTCAACCTAACTACGTAACTATGAAATTGCATTGAGCTCCCAAAATCTTAAAGTGCCTTCTATCCTTTAAGTTATTTTCATTTAAAATGTTAATTGTACATGTTTCAATTAAGTATAAACTTAGTACAGCAGCTAGAACCGCTATCAGGGAAGAAGCCCAATAAAAGTGTAAAATGGACTTACAATATACAAGTGGGAGTGCAAAGTTTAGATGAAGGCACCAAAAAAAAAACAAATGGATGGAAGGGCCACCCCCCACAGCACAAAGACAGATAAGGGATTGCCTACCCATTTACAATGAACAGTAAGCTGAACAAGACTTAAGCTGGGAATACATAGTTAGAATTTTGAATAATTTTACTTTCTAATCGTTGATGCTGTGAAATTAGTGATCAATTTCAACTGCAGTGACGAAAAAAAATTCAACAGAACTTATTGGAAATTTCTTGAATTAATGAAATTCTAACAGTGAATGTTGGTTTTGTTCAAAAAAACTCAGTTCATTCTCAAAGCAAATGATAAATCAAAACGAAAAATCAAAAGAAATTTTGAACGACAATCGCCAAGCCTCTGATCCATCTATCCGATGGGATTTTTCGTTCAAACATTCGTGCAAAATGTGAGCAATTATGTTGCGCTTGGTCGTGAGCAATGTTCTTACTGTGTCATCTTGCTATTTATATTCAAGTGAAAAATAAAAAATTGATGGATAAATGAATAAATGAGTGAATAAAGATTCATAAATTAGTGTAAAATATGTATAATAAATAAATTATTATAATTAGTAAACTGTGTCTTTGTTCTGTTCAATATTTCGTTGATAAAAATGTGATACCTCGTGCAAAAATCTACCCGTGTATACCCTACTTTAGGCCTAAGGACATAGTCCAAGTAATGGGTCGTTAACTGTGTGAGACATAAACATGCCAAGATGTAGTCCACAGAACGCAAAGTATGCAAGGGGCAGGTGTAGCACAAATGAGAATTCTAAGAGAGATTAAAGAAGCCAGAAAAAGCAGAATTGAAGTGGTGAGGGGCCATGAGCCAATAACAAAGGTCTAGTGTGCTGTGGTGGGTTAGATCATGTTAACAGGTGAATATAGAAATAGGCTGTAGCATCAAATGGAGGACTGGGGCCAGACATTATTACATTTTGGTATAGTAATTTGTATATTTGCTGTAAGGCTGTCCATTTTATAAATGAATTTCACCCTGCTAAAGATGGTTTAAAAGGTCTGGTAGGCTTGGTTATTTCCAACATCAAGATATCCAATCTGCATGTATGTGTTTCAATAAACATTGAGCAGGTGATCATGTGCTACAAAATGTTTTTTTTCTACACGCAGGTGTATGGTTGCAAAGGTATCTGAGGGTTATAAGAGTTCCTTTACAAGAAGTGACATTTTCCAATAAGCTTGAGCTACAGGACAAATACCAAAATATGTGACTCCGCATACCATTCTGTTCACAATCACTCCAGCTGTGGAAGCACATGCCAGGGTAAATATGATGGATACTGACAGGCATCATGTACCACTTTAACATAACCATGAGCTGAGAGTAAATTTCTACAGGATCATGGGTAACATCTCCCCTAGAGGGGATAAACTGTGTTTTGGGCCTTTGGGTCATGGCATTTCCTTGCAAGAAGATTGTGAGCCTTACTTTCCATTTCTTTAAAAAGCTGTTTTGTGTACAGCAGCATTCGCCAAACTTTGGCACTCTAGTTGTTGTGGAAATGTCCCATAAGGCAATACCAAGATTCTGACAGCCACATGCCCTTCATGTTGAGGATGCTTAGGGGACTTGTGCTGCCATGGGCGTGCTTAGGGGACTTGTGCTGCCATGGGCGCCGAACCCCACTGCCACCGGAAGACTTGACCGACTTGTGCATGTCTGAGGTCCCCTGGCCGTGAAAAAGCGGCCAGGGGACCTCAGAAAAGCTGGTCCCCTGAGCTGAAAATGAGCAGAAAAGGATTGCCCAAATTTCCGATGGGGCTCCTTAGCCTTCCGCGCCTGTGGAAGAAAAGTACTCTTACCGTCTGTGAGATTCTTAATCAGCTCATCCAGGGATGCACCAAACAAATGATCACCTGTAAAGGGCACGCTGTCAAAGCCTTCTTGCACCCCAGACTCCTTGGTAGACGCCTGGCGTCCTCAATCTTAAGTGTCTCCCTTTGATGAGCTCCGATACCAACTCATTCTCCTGGGTCAACTTAGCCGCCAGAACTTCCTCGCTACCGAGAAAGCCAGGTCCGGTGCTACCACTGAAGGAAGATCAGCTGCCAACAGTTCCTCATCAGACACTTCGGAAGAGGACCAAGACAGAGGATGGTGCTTCCTAGAAGGACTCTGCAACAGAACTTTCTCAATACGGGAGACAAAGCCATCCATAGCCGAATGGCAGGAGTCAAAAAGGTCAAAAGGTGGGCTGGAAACACTAGACGGCTCATGCAGCGAATCTGCGGAGGCAGACGCAGCGCAGAGGAGGACATGCAAGAGGGGCAAAGCATCTCACCCAATGTGGCAACATCAAAAAGCCCACAATTAGCAGAGTAAGGCAAATGGTAATCAGCACTGTCAGCCACCCGGCGAGCAGACATGCATACTTCCGCCATCTGTCCTGCCACCAACAGTCCCAGCAAATTTGCAGTCAAGGAGACGACTCCAGCAAGGACTTACCACCCCCAGGCCACTCGAACCCCTGCAGGATCAGGCCATGTGCACATTCTAGCAGAGAGGAGCAAGCTTGCACGACGCTGAGCTGCACAATAGCCAGGAAAAGGGACAGTCTCCCTGCCAGCGCCGCTGAACCACCCCCTAGAGGCGTCCCTCAGTGATGACACAGTGAGAGGGCAAGTGCCGTAAACATGGCAGCCACAACGCAGGACCAGCGGACTCTAAGCCCGGCGAACTGCCTGCAACCTGCCCGATACAGTGCACTGGCACCACGCGCTCTCATAGCGAAGGGGGTGTTCTCAGCACTCAGTAGAATGCCTCCAACCACAGTTTGGGCATTGCTGGCTCAAAGGCAGTACCGTCACCGACCCTCTGGCAATCGGTCATGTATACCCCTGGAGGAGACCCTCCTCCGGGCTTCTCCACATCGATGGAGCTGTCGCAGCCGATCTCGCTATAGCAGAGAACTAATTGCGCTTGTAGGGGTACCTTTGCAGACTACCAGGATCTATATATCAGGCCTGTCACCCAGGTAGCAGCTTGATTGAAGATCAACAGTAGGAAAAAAAAAAGTCCTATGTAAGAGAAAAAAAGGGCATGAATTTTCTGGGTCCTGACTCCTAAAACACTAGGCAAAAAACTGGTTGATTGTTGCAGTTGGGGGGTTGACGATCAGCAGGGACTGCCACTGGGCTGAGTCTTTGTTTTTTTTGCCTAGCGTTCTACTCCTGTAGGTGGCGATACAAGACCCATATAGGGGAATATCCGGCTGTGTCCTTCAATGAATGGAAGAGAAAATATATCCACTTTGAGGGGTTCCGACAGCAGTCAGGAAGGACCAGCAGGACTTCCGGTGCCCTTGGTTTTACAATTCCACACAAAGAAAGGCTAATTTAATTGGCAGCTAGTAAGGAGAAACGTTTCTAACCAGGAGTGGAGAGAGGGTATAGGTCGCCATACTCTTTAGCACTCTGTATGTGCTCCCACTTTGACAGATATTTTCTATCTGCCAAAGTAGCCAATATAAAAATTGCCCTTTTTTAAACAAAAATATGTATGCTGTTTACAGCTGCCTTTCTTATTATAGTGACACTTGATTAGTCATCAGAAGATCAGCCTCCTTTCACAATACCTCTGAGCATATGCTGTGGCAGAATGACACATGTTTTAAGTTGATGAGATAAGGGATGCATGAGTAGTTATCATTCTAAGGGCACTCAGACATTTGGCAGATGTAGCACACCTTGCAAAAGGCCAATCCAGTAAAGCGGTATATATTGGCAATTTGCATTACTCACAAAACTCTCCAAATCCAGAAATAGCCACTCTCCAAGGGTCTTTATTTATGGAGCAAATATATACTGCATTAGAGGTTGTGTATTGCTCAACCTCTAATGCGTTTCACCGCTGGCTTACTCATAATACTCTACTACTGCTTCATAAAGTTGTTCTTTATGTTGTAGCATTTGCTAAATCTGTGCAAAAATTAGTGGTTTTGCTACAGCTCCATTAGTCACAGGTATGTTTCCTAGATTTAGATGATGTACCTTTTACTTCTGGCAAAGAACCAGTTCTTTCACTATAATTTTAAAAACTGTACTTTTCTATAATACTTAGTTCACAACTTGCATTGTAATCATTAAAAAAAAATAAAAAAATTACCTTCTATTGGTTTTGTTTCTAGGAGGGATAAGCCTGGATGACTGTACCCATCATCCATGTCTGATGCTACAAGAGCACAGCAGGACATTTTACTTGCTGCTTTCCTAGGTCCACTGTTTTGGGCAGTATTACCTCTTCCTTTTGCCAGTCAACTGGCCAGCCTTTATATGACACTAACAATATCAGATGTCATAGAAGGCCATGGCTAGGTGGGTCATGTCTGTATAATGAATAGTGAATAGTATAATGAATAGAAGATCAGGGTAAACACTCACCCTACTGCATTCTAAATTACTATTTAGACTATTGTATTCTACTATTTAGACTATTCCAATATCCTAATATTCTAAAGACACAGTGGAAAAAATTAGGGGTGTACCGATACCTCGCCCAAATGCCCTGATGCATCACGATACCGGAACTCCCTCTGACCGGCAGTGCCACGTGGGAGCATGGAATCGGCTTCCTGGCCAATCAGGAAACCGGTTTCACTCTGCTGAGCGACACTGAGGCAGCCTGGCAATCAGCTTTCTGATTGGTCAGGAAGCCAGGCTGCTTCGCACGAGGGAGTGTGAAGCCAGTGTGCTTTCGATAGCATAGGATTGGCTTCTCAGGCCATCAGGAAGCTACTTGATTACCGGGCCCACTCTACCTCGGGATGCCGGTATAGGTATTCCGTATCGGCGAGTACTGAAAAAATTACTGAAAAAATATATCGGTACTAGTACTCTATGCTGAAAAACCAGTATTGGTGCATCCTTTGAAGGAATGTAAACAACCACAAACTGTGCCGGGACAAGGATCGACGCAGATCACACTGATATGTTGGATGGCAGTCAGGAAACATTATACAAAAGGCTAGGTTACTGGCCAATAGAAACGGTGTAGATGGCCGTGTACCACCTCTAGCAAAAAAAATATCAGTACTCGATATCGAAAAACCGGTATCGGTACATCCCTACTAACAAGTTACAAGTCTTCATATACCAAATACATGTAAATGGTATCTAGGTACAGTCAGCAATACAGGTGTCCTGGGAAAGGGAAGTCCGCTCTATGTACAGATCTTATTTTATTATTTAGAGAAAATACCCACAGTACTAAAATGACCACAGAAATAGCAAAAACAATAACCCAAGTGTAGCATCCACTCCTCTTAACTATAATATTAACTAATACTTAAATAACTAGCAGCATAGATAATAATTAATTAAACAAGGACAATAAAGCAAATGTACTATTTACTCACTAAACTTCATCTCACTTATGTATGCTGTTCTATAATGCCAATACCTTATCAGAATTGATTAGATACAAGCATAAGGCAGTGGCGCTGATTTACTAAAGTAGTAAAATTCATCCTAGTGTGTGCTCACTCCAAATCCACTTATCACCCTGCACCTGACTGATTATCTGAAGTGAACACAGGCTAGGATAAAAATGACTGCTTCAGTAAATGACTTGTCGAGACAAACAAACCATGAAACGCTACCCAGGAATATATCATCTCATATTTGCAAAAAATGTGCACAATTATTAGGAGATAATTCATGGGTCACCATTGACCTCAAACGGAATGGTGCTGAACAAAGCTCAGTAACCCCCCACCCTTTCCATTAATAATTAGAAAAAGAAAACTAACTACATCTCTAATGAAAAATCTTTTGGAGCTCTTCCAAAATCTGTAAAGCCTCAGAAAATAGCATTATAACAAATGTTTATTTAGCAATAACAACATATGTATGATGCTATGTCACCAATTAAAATCACCTAAACTGTGTACAAAGTAAATAGTGTTAAATGATAATAATGTTAAATACTATTGTATGATAAGTATTGTTTTGTTAGGACTAACATCAGACTTCTAGCATGTTTCCGATTGCAGACAGTACTCACCATTGCTAGACGTGACCTTTTTCACATTGTTAATTCCAGATTTAGCAGTCATTTTCAACAATGCAAAGGGACAAAAGCATTGATTCCCCCGGCATGATCATCACTTTTTTTCTCTTCAATGTCAGCGTCAGGTTTTGCCCAGCCTGGAGTGTGATGTAACCAAACATAACTGTGTCTAGAACCACCAGACTCATACTCTACAGCCAATCCTAGGCCAAGGATTTTCATTAATTATATACCTCGTGGAATGACAACTCGGATGCAAATTGAAGCCTGCCGAATCTGCCTGTCTTACTGTAAAGCAGAAACTGTCAAGTGTGGCTTGCTCTGCGTCTCTCTGTTCCAAAGTGTATTTTTAGTCAAGGAGAACTCAAGTTACACATCAATACCCATAGGCATATAGATCGTTTGTGTTGCCTGGACACTCTGCATCCTGTAAGAATTGTGTTTTAAATCAAGGCCATTAGCCTTCATAACAATGTTCCAGTAGTTTGATGGTTTGGAAATCAAATCATAACGAGAAAGAAGTGTGAACACAGGCACAGAAACAATAGAATTTTTATGGACTCAAATAAAAAATTTGCAACTGCCTGTAATCTACGGGACATTAGAAAAATATCTATAAATCTACCCAAATCACCACTCCACCTACTACTTGCTCATTGGGCTATATCTGAACATTACCACCATTTACTGTATCAATATAAAATGCTTGAGGACTGTCAATATAACAGCTGTGTGTAATGCAATAAAGCCCAATTGGCTCACAATGCTGGCAATACCACACCCAGACTATTTTTTTGTTGTTCAGGGGGTTATGGGAAGATAATATACCAGCCATGCAATTTCAAAAATTTAAACTGCAAGTACACTTTCCCAGGTGAATTTTGGAAAATGGAATTACCTCCTCCACTCTGGCCCCCTATGGCGAAAATCAAAATCCAGAGCGCAAGACTGCGCTTTACGGCAGTACAGGGTACAGATGGTACACCCACACCAG
>NW_017307544.1:6676-12667 GCF_000935625.1 Nanorana parkeri | reverse complement strand
GGCGGGAGGGGCAATTCCATTTTCACCTGGGAAACTGAACTTACCCTTTAAAAATAAATGTAATACATTTGAATATATACATAACTGGACTAAGAGTATTTTTCTATTTGCCTGTTGCTTCAAATTACCTTTTATATTACGGTTACCAAGTTTTCCACATGCTCCTAATAAATGCTTACAGCAGAACTAATATCATTACAAAAAGACCAGCTTGTCTTCTAACAGTATACAGTGGCCACCATCAGAGAGCCCCAAGACCAGGTAATAAGTTGGCATATTAGTCACTCTTTAACTGCTGGGGGTTATCTTCACTGCACTATTCTCCAGTATGGACCCCAACCCCTCATAAAACTAGATGAAAGCTTCTTAAATTGTGGGTCGCGACCCCATATGCGGTCCCGCAAGTGAACAGGGGTGTTGCGATCCGAGTACCTGGCCAGGACCGCCATCAGGGGGGGTATGGCCGGTACTTGTGTGAGGGGGACCAGGCGGCCGAGGAGGTCTGGGCACCAAGCTAGATTGTTTTATTTCAGTTTACTGTATAATTTGCAGTGTAGTGTAGTTTTTAAGGTCGCGGCCCCCCCCCCTATGCACTTGGTACCTTTCCCCAATTCCATCCTCCTTGGTATTTGGAGCAGAAATTTCTATATTATCAGAGTTTATTCCACGCAGGAATCAAATGAAAAGCTACTAATAAAACAAAGAATGTGTAATTCCAAGATTATCTATAGAACATATTGGATCCCATCGCACTCCTGACCGGAAAACCCCTGGAGGCATCTGCTGGAGTAACCGCAGATGCCTCTGCATATCAAAATGTAAATGGTAGAAATTCACTCGCACTTGAAAAAAACTTTTGCAGTCAATCTTCTTCATTGACCATCAAAAAGTGTCACATTGCTTAGCAATGTTTCGAGACCATATGGTCTAGGGATGCACATATATATCGGCCAAAAATGGCACTTTTGCAACCGATATGAAAGACACTAGTATTTTCACTGTCTATTCTCTGCCCACTGTGATAATGTATTTTATTCTAACTTTATAATTCTTACTGAAACGATTAAGTTGTATAGCATGAAAGTTGATTGTCAAATACATCATGTTCCTGTTTATTATTAAATCCACAACTTACTAATCACACTAAGGCCTCATGTGTTCTGTCACTGTTTAAAAAGGTACAGATTGAACATTGTTCAGCAGGCAAAGAGTCTCTAGCATATGTGAGACTCCGCCTGAGGCGAGTGTTTCGGGACAAAAAGGCAAGGCTCTCCTTTCAACTTCACCTGGACAGAACATTTCACCAAAACCGGCTGAAATTTGCTAAGCCAGTATCACTCTTGACTTGGCTTTGGTTGATTGAGTGAAAAAAACCATAAACACCCGACGTATTGCATTCTGAGCTAGGCTCTACAGGATGCCTAGGCAGTATGGGCAAAAGTCTTTGTGTGAACAAGGACTTTTTACATGTTGGATTGGGCTTTGCTTCACCCTCTGAATTTTCTGATAAAATCTAGGAGCAGGGGTCTCAAACCTCCGGCCCCCAGCTGCGGTGGAACTACAAATCCCATGAGGCATTGCAAGATTCTCACAGCCACGACTCCCAGAGAGAGATGCACCATGGGATTTGTAGTTTCACCATAGCTGGAGGGCCGGAGGTTTGAGACCCCTGATCTAGAATATAGCACTGTTTGTTCTGTGCAGCCTTTAAGACATTTCGCCACAAATGAGGACCACGGTGCCTGGATTCAACCACATTTCCGTTTGTGGTGGGAGAAGGACAGAAGACCTTTACTTTGTGAGGGGAATTGTCCGTAAGTTTTTTTTAAACCAAGCATAAGGCCGTGGCTTCGACTGTGTTTGGCTGTTTTCCTTTCTTTAACCCACTATCATATCACTGCAGGGCATGTACTATAAAGATGTTCCTTAAGAAAAGTGCGGAGTATATACACAAATTTGTTAATTATATGTGACCATTATATTCCAACAAGCCAAAAAAATGGGGCTATAGGTATTGTAATGCTATAAAACATAATAAAATGTGTAGCTTTTATTTGTACCACATTGCAAAATAGGTGAACATGGCTGGTATAAAAGATACATTTGTACATAGATCATTTTATTCCCCTCGCATAACCTGAAGTTTCGAGCCGCAAAGTGAAAATCAGTAATAGAACACTTTACCATGGCACAGCCGTATCATGAAAAACAAGCATGTAGCTGGCAACACTGATCTGTTTCTATCTGCAGTAGGTCCTGCTCTGCTCTGGAAATAGGTCTGACTGGGTCCTATGTAAACACACAGAAATTTACCAGTGTCAAAGTAGTTTGATAATTAGACCAGGAAGCATACTGCACATGCTCAAGATTTTAAATAACATTGCGAATGGGCAGATGAAGCTACATGGAAGAAAAGAGCAGGTATTTTCAAAGATGGCACAGCCTTTAATCAATTACCATTATCAACATTTAAAAGTAATGATTGAATGTGATTAATTGAAATGAAGGTGTTATTAAACCCTCAATGTAAAATCTGATCAACTGCTACATACTACAGGCGTTACCATATTTGCTCTTTGCTTTCTGTGTGCAGCCTGTTACTTGTCTGAATTCTTCCTTGGAGGTTTCTCTATTTCCATCTTGAGAGTGGCTCCACTGCTTTGCAGGGTACTATGAAGCAACCCTTGCGTGCACAGTTAAGCCAGTGATGGGCATGCTTCAGCCTGTGATGGTAAAGCATGCGCCTTGTTGTTATGACTCTTGGGATGGGGCAGTCATGTGACCATTGTATGATGTTACTGGGGTGTGCACATTTTATTTCAGGTACAAGGCCCGCATGTGCATTTTTATTTAAAAGGGAAGAGACAGTATGTTAAGCTGACGTGGGCAGGCCTGAGATGGACACGCACATGTGCTGTGCAGTGAGATATGGGCGGTCCTGTGCCCTCAACTGTGCACGCTTCTCAAGCTCCCCGTGCTCACTCACCAGAGGTTTAAGGTATCAGCTTTGATATATTAGGAGCGATTGTAAAATAAAATAAGAGAATGGGGATACATTATATTCTCCAAAAATAGTTTATGATGCAGGTTGTCTTGATCTACGTTACAATAAAAAAAAAAAAGAAGAGGGTTTAATGCTACTGTAAAGAACGTTTAGTCCTGCTTTAAGTAAAGCGAAAGTAATATGAAAGAAGACTGTCTCCAGCAGTCTCATAAGTGTGTCTTCAGTCTGACTGTTTCCTGAGCATCTCCCCAGTGTCCATCAACTCCTATAGCATGTTTGCAGTCTCTAACCATTTATTGTATATTATGTGCAGCTCTTTAGCGATTTTACTTCTTCCATTAACTCATCCCACACAATTATTACCTTTTTATATCACTTGCCCCTCCTACTATGATTGTAAGCTCTCAGGAACAGGCCATCCTCACACTCCTGTATTGAAACTGTATTGTAACTGTACTGCCTACCTCCATTTTCTCCAGCTTCAGAAGCTGGAAAGAAGCTGATGGAGCAGATCTGTGCTTCATCAGCTTCTTTTGGGGGGTCCTAGGTGACATTAAGGGTCTTGGAGAGACCTGTCACATATTTCGCAATCACATAGGGGGGTTTTATTAGCCCCTGTATGTGATAGCAATAAAGTTTAGTGGGGGGGGGGGAGAATAGGAAAAAAATAATTAAAGTTCCCCCCCCCAAAAAAAATTAAAGTTACACATAAAAAAAGAATAAAAAGACAAAAAAATTTTTTTTAAAGTCCCCACCCATACATACACGCATGCACATCATTATAGGGCCATCAATCACTGATAACACTAAACTGATGAGCGGTAAAAGCTTTTAAAGCGTCGCCTATGGCCAATTTTGGGTATGGTAGTTTTCTGCGATTTCGCGGGTGCGCACAATTTTGAAGCTTGACATTTTTGGTGTCTATTTACCCGACTTGACCCCGTCTTTTATATCACCTGGTCAGCAAGCGGTTAAAATAACAACAAAACACCCCTTTAGAAATGTTTAGTAATGACAATCTACAAACACATACTTGCAGGCTTTGCATACCTTATTTCTCTCTTCTTCTTCAGCCTTCTGACAGTGGCCATGTTTACTAAGGGCAGACTACTAGCTCTCCTTTTACTTCCTGGATTTCTGGCACATGTCACTAGATATGTGATTAGGACATGTGACCATGCACATCATCTCGGGTGGAAAATGCCTTCCCTGAGATCTCATGAGATTACAGATGAGATTTCCCAGCAATGCTCTGCTGATGACAAGGCAATCCCAGTGTGCATTGCTTTGCCAAGCTAAACTAATTTTGCCCTTTCAAAGCAGGAAGTGAATGCTCTGCAAGTGTAAGTTTTTCAAAAATCACAGCATTTTACACCTGACATGTCTATGTTATTATTAATCATCATACATAGGAGGGATACATTGGTAGAATTTGATTTTTGAGTGTAAAGGTCCGCTTTAAGAAGATTAACTACCACTGCTTCATATATAGTACAAGATAGATAAACAAACAATCATCTTTAAAACAAGCAATTAAAATGTAATTGGCCATCACCAAAGCAAGCAATATAAGAACTTCACAGGTCATTAAGCCTATCTGTATTATTGACATCTGTTTTGGAAGGACTTAGAATTTTAGCCATTTAGAAGATCTTTGTTATTAATAAAACAAAAAGTAGTTATTACACCAGACTAACTATCCTGGTGTATAAACAGTGTTTTATTTGATCAAATCAAAAGTACCTTCCGCATGAAGAGAATAGCAACATTGACTTGATCAAAAATAACCAATTATTCAATTATTAAAGCAAAAATTTTTCACCCATAGATAAATGGTTCAAAACAAACAGACCGATCAGGTTGCAACTATTTACATCATAGAAAAAGTGCATTCCGTTTCAAAGTTAGAATTCCAGATTTGACACAAGGAGGCAACAAAAAAATGAGGCATTTTGGACAATAAATGAGATACCTACAAGGAAGAAAAATTGGACCAGTGCATCTTTTGATGCCTTGATAGACGCTATTAAAAAAACAGCAGGAAATGATAACCATTGATGGTCAAAATTGGGGATCAAAGACCAGCTTCATTCAATGATAACTCAAAGGGTTTGTAGTAAAAACTATCAGAGCTTTTGGATACAGAGTGCAATTCCACAGGCACTACACAAAGGAGGAAATGCTTGCACGATACTGCTGATTATTAAACTGGTTTTATATATAGATGGCAAGGGTCCAAGATTTAATGATACATTAGGTGACCAGTCAAGAAGACAGCAAAGATGAATATGAAAAGAAAAAGGCACCTCTACTGAAACACAGCAAAAGGAGCTTTTCCCAACTGACTTATCAAAAGTAGAAAGAAATGTCAGAGAAGAATAGTCAGGAGAAAAAAAGAAAAAAAACCCATCACCTTTTGTAAGAAGAGGACTTGATGGCTTGGGTAAATCTTTGATAACGAGTATTTCATCTACTAAACTGATGGAGCAACAGATAATGGTTCTTTAGTTGGTTTATCCTTTTGCACTTTTAAATTTGCTTTTGAATTAGATGTAGAAAATAGGTTTTTTTTTAAATTAGATTTTTTTTAAATTAAAAAAAGAGCCTGATCTTGCAAACGTTTTTATATATTTACACACCTCCCACCTGGGACATTTTCTAAATACCTGTCGATCCTGGCAGTAGAACCACTGGAAAGTCATATCCTTTAATAGGCTGACAACCAGGGCCACAGAGGTCCAGCTTTGGGGCGGCAGGGAGTAGAGGGGCGGTAGAGGTGTGGAATTCCTATCGCCCGGTGCCCAGGACATGCAGTTCTGGGCGCCAGGCAGGTAATTGTTTTTGTACATTTGGCCCTGCGTCGGGCAAGCGGGGCTAAATGTAGAGTGGAGAAGACGCCGTTTGTTTTGTACAAGGCACCCTGGCGATGCCGCCGAGATCACTTGTATGCAGCCTGCAGGTCTCTCCCACCCCCCACCCCCTCTTCC
>NW_017307544.1:0-5870 GCF_000935625.1 Nanorana parkeri | reverse complement strand
ATATATATATATATATATACATACATATACATACATACATACATATACACACATATATACAC
Organism: Nanorana parkeri; assembly: GCF_000935625.1. Lineage (NCBI taxonomy): Eukaryota > Metazoa > Chordata > Amphibia > Anura > Dicroglossidae > Nanorana > Nanorana parkeri. Next base: position 5,808 of record NW_017307544.1, on the reverse strand, counting down.
ACACACACACACAGTATAATGTGATGAATGGTAAGGAATGGGTCACATCTCTGGCAACTTGTGCTATTGAGCTCTGTAAACAGACCAAAAGGTGAAATGTAAATAGACAAAAAGGAGAATGTAAAGCTCCACCTGCTGGTTGGATATAATCTGCATTATATTTGCAAGCAATATTTCATATTTACTTTTACTTGTCCAAAAAATATTATTCAAATATATCTTTCATGTCCTTGCCATAATAAAGAAGGAAAATTGATTCAAAACCACTTTACATTCCCTTTAAATTGGAGAAGCTAAAATCTACATAATTGAAATGGCATAAGAACAAACTGAACTCTGTAATATTCTCTTGAAGCTGCACCAATTAACTAGGGATGCACCGATACCAGAACCAATCCTGGGCATTTTCACGAGTACTGTTACTCATGAAAATGCCCCGATCCAAAGCTCTGTTACTGGCGCATTACATTTTAAAACCTGAGCGGCTGCCTGAGGTCCCGCGCTTGCTAGCACCAGCCCCCTAGTTCTTTTGGGTTACCTTGCCTGATGAAGACTGCTGAGAAAATGTAATTAAAGTAGCAGGTGTTGTTTGTGAGACAAATGCAATATCTGTGATGTATTTTGCACATTGCAGCATGCATTTTATGAATGAGTTGTAAAATGCAAGCATAATGTGAAGACACTTAGGAAAATATGCCTGATGAAATGTATATATTTAGGTAAACTGGACAAAAAAAATGAGGGAAATAACGGACATTTATATGACCAGATTAACATGTCTAGCATAGTCTTGAAATTACAGTACACTAACAGAGGAAAGAATCAGAAATTAAGTTAATGAAAAATGTCTCAGCAAATTAGAAAGAGACTGCCTACAGAACCTAATCTAACACTTAGATTGCAAGTGACTAACAGATTGCCAGAATTATTGAATTATTTAAGCTTCAAGCTTCGCATATTGAGAGCCAAGAGTCTGTATCAGATAATGCAAACTCCAAATCTCCATACAAGCCTAGGGCAAGAAACTAGGAGTATCCTATAACTAGGAACTGCACTAAATGCAGCAGTGCCCCAGAGTTGAAACTGCATAATACTTAAAGCGGACCTTTATCCCATTTGGCTAAAAATCACATCATCATGCAGTTCTGCATGGCGATATGAAATAATCTTACATTCATTAGTTAAAGGAGAATTATGAGGCCAGTGATTTTCACTCAGCCTCATAATCTGAGCCGACCTGTGACAATGAAACTGTCACAGGTCGGCTCAGTAGATTGGGAAATGAGCGAACACATACTGTCGCTCGCTCACTTCTCCATCTATCCCTGCAGAGACCCGTGACCGTCACTCACAGCTCCCTGCAGGGATTCCCCCCCTCCCCTGTCCGATCCTCCAGCGTTGACTGGCGAAACGGACAGGGAGGGGGCAGACACAGCTGGCTCCGCCTCTGGATAGGCAAAGCCAGCTGTCAATCCCGCAGCTGGGTAGATCCAGACAGTATTGTCGGGATCGTCCCAGCTGCGGCGTCTCAGTATACCGCCAGCTGTAGCTCGCAATATACTGAGCTTTGGGTGAAGGGAGGACGCTAGTTTGTGTTCTCCCGTGACCCTTAGCAGAACTATGGGGAAAAGCTCTGGCCCCATAGTTCTCACAATTTGTGTTCTACTTCCTGGTCCACTTTGGCAAAAGTGATGTAATGTGCCCAAGTGTTGCATCCCGGGAAGGTTACATCAGCAGAGAATTGCTGAGAAATCTCATCTGTAATCTCACCAGATCTCAGGGAAAGGTATTTTCCTCCCCTCAGATGATGTGCATGATCACATATCCTAGTCACATGTGTCAGAGTTCTGGTGCCGCATAAATGGTCTGCGCTATATAAATACCAGTAATAAAATAATTTAAAATAAATCTGCTCTTAGTAAACATGGTCGCTGTCAGAAGACCGGGAAGAAAAGAGAAATAAGGTATGCAAAGAATACAAAGCCGGCAATTATCTAGAAGTATGTTTTTGTTGATTGTCATTTCTAAAAGGTGACTGTTGTTATTTTAAAGATATGGGTAAAGTTCCTCTTTAAATTGTTGAAAACGGGTCATTCTGCAGTTGTTTGCCACAGTAAAATCTGTGAAAAGCCTAACAAACCTCTATGTACTAGATGATAACATTAAAGTAACAGGCTATTCACAAAAGGGTGAAGAGTTTGGAGAAGTTTGGAGAAGTGAACAATCTAGGCCAAAATAGCTGAACTGGAAAGTGAGGTGAAGTGGAGAATGTTTCCAAATCAGCTTTTGTGGCCTAGATTGTTCACTTCTCCTGCCTTCTCCAAACTCTTCACCCTTTTGTGAATAACCCTGTTAATATCAGCAGATAAGGGAGCTTGGGAGCTTGTGAATTTGTTTTCACACTTGACCCGCTTGAGGCAGGAACTCCTCCTGTTCAGTCTGACAGCACAGACTTTACGGTATTGATTGACTCAGGACCTACTGGCAATGTTATGGACTCTGCATTTTGGGACATGTTGAAAATCCAAGAAAAACATCTTAAACTGCTCAAAATAAACAAGCAGATTTTTACACATGGCTTTAACCCCTTCATGACTGAGCTTTCTTTCAGTTTTTGTTCGTTAATGACCAACGCACTTTTTACATTTTTGTTGTGCCATTCTTCCACATCAGTAATATACAGGTGAAACTCGATTAGAATATCGTGCAAAGTTCATTTATTTCACTAATGCAACTTAAAAGGTGAAACTAATATATGAGATAGACATGTATTACATGCAAAGCAAGATAGTTCAAGCCGTGATGTCATAATTGTGATGATTATGGCTTACAGCTCATGAAAACCCCAAGAACCCCAAATCCACAACCTCAAAAAAAGTAGATTATTACATGCAATCAATAAAACAAGGATTGTACATAGAACAATATCGGACCTCTGAAAAGAACAAGCATGCATATGTACTCAGTACTTGATTTGGTCCCCTTTTGCAGCACTTACTGCAATTACTTTTGCACGATATTCTAATTATTCGAGTTTCACCTGTACTTTCTTACTAAGTGCACCCGCACATATATTGTTTTTTTAGAGGACAGATAGGGGCTTTATATTTATATCACATATGTGTACCTAACGCCTCACTTAGGACAAATAAAATATACCAAAAAAATGGAAAAAACGAAAAACACTTTTTCCCCAGTTTTTATCATTATTCTTTAGAAAAATAGCGCAGGTAAAAAAAATGCATTCAAATAAATGATTTATTTGTCCTTTTAATTGAAAACACTTCACATCCCTAGGGTTTCAGAAATGTTTCTGTACAACCTAAAACTGAAATCGAACATTTTAATTTTTTTCTCCAAAAGCGAATAGTGGTTACCAGGTTAGACAGGTGGCATACAATGTCACTAAAGGTGCCCATACACCTTACAACCATCACAAGACTTACTTACTGAAGCAGTAGAGATACAATCGCCCAGGAATCTTAAATATGGATATGTGCGGATATGGGATGTGCTAATCAGGCAGTAGTCAGAGCAAGGCATCTAATTCCCATTATTGATAAGATTGTGTGCATTAGATGAAGGAAGCAATTAAGGGTTTAAAAAGGAGAACTATGGGGTTAGGGCTTTTCCCCATAGTTCTCCGAAGGGTAACGAGAGGACACAAACTAGCGTTACCCAAAGCTGCAGCTCGCGGTATACTGAGACGCCGCAGCTGAAGCGGATCCCGACAATTATGTCTGGATCCGCCCAGCTGCGTGAGTGACAGCTGGCTCTGCCTATCTAGAGGCAGAGCCAGCTGTACCCGCCCCCTCCCCCGTCCGTTCCACCAGTCAGCGGTGGAGGATCTGGGAGGGGGTATTCAGCCCCTCCCGTCACGGCTCTATGCCGTGACAGGATCGAGAAGTGAGCAAACGCCGGTATGTGTTCGCTCACTTCCCGATCTACTGAGTTTCTACTGAAACTGTCACAGGTCAGCTAGAACTATGAGGATGAGTGAAAAGCATTCACCTCATAGTTCTCCTTTAAGCAAATTGGATTTAAAGTATATTGTTGCTCCAACAGATGCACAATTCTTTTCCTTTTTTTAAAATGCTGAACGTGCTAAAAGAAAATCAGTTGATCCTGCCATAAATCCACTAGCTCCCAATTTCCTGTTACAGAAGGACAACACTACCTCTGATGCACTGAAATTCCAAAAAGTGTCGTCAGCCTTGCCCTTCACTTTCCCTTGATAGACTGCAAAACATCTCCGCATCTTCATAACATAGTTGAGGTCCTCTGTAATCCATCAGTCAAAAAAACTGAGGCAGGGCTGATGGCATTGCCGTGGATTGCATACTGTATGGTGAATTACCACCATGGACATATAAATATTCATGCTGCATTTGTAAGATAAATCACAGCACAACAGAATAACATGTTAATGCAGTTCCATATGCCTTGATACCACAGGACAGGGTGAAACCTTCAGCAGTATATTCAAAAATATTACAGCTACTAAAATGTATAAGACTTGGGGCATGCAATCAATGTGTGCTTGTCTACCAGGAGGTAAGGCATGAGCTTTATATTGAACGGCTATTCATTTTGCATCAAAAGTGTATCTTTACGTTGCAATTGTGAAAACAAATACTTCAGCTAGCCCTTAGGTTAGGGGTATCACATTGTTGTACACCAAATGTAACAGCTGCAAGAAAAAGGTAATGGGTCCAGAAATGAGTAAGTGGAGAACACGGTGTTCTCATGTTGCCCTTACCAACTTGTGGATGGGCAAACAAATTCAAAAATCTAATTGTTGGGCACTGTGACCCACTACAGGCAAATAGACATTTCCAAAAGCTTGATGAGGATGTGCTAGGCTGGTGTCCTCTGGCCAAGAAAAACAGTACTGTTTTAAAGGACGATTCTTACACATTAAGAAAAAAAGAATAGAAGAAAAGAGAGGTACCCACGTTCACGTAGAGCGCGTGTGTCAAACTCAATTTAGAAGAAGGCAAAGAATCACCAGCACTCAAAAGCAAACATGTCCTTTTATTGGACAAAAGGCGTCATAGAAATCAAAGAAACCGACGTTTCGGAACCACGCAGGGTCCCTTTCTCCAACAATCTACATCAAACTCAATTTAATCGTGGGCCGCATCAACATTATGGTTGCCCTCAAAGGTATCTGTAATACCATATAAATGTATCCAATCTTTATCATAATTGCCTCTGCATTCAATTATCGCTGGTTTTAGTAAAAACTTAATACCTAGATCTGAAAGTAGAAGTCTCGGAAATGGCCTGGTGGGCTGGATTCAACCCCTGGGTCTTGAGTTTGACACATGTGACCTAGAGCAGGGCTCAAAATTTCCACTCGCCCGCTCGCATTTGGCGAGTGGAAATAAAGAGAGGGCGAGTGGAAATTCAGTCAGGCATGCGGTCACGGATCTGCACGGATGAGAGCAGCCGCTCCTTTTTTAAGGCCTGGCTAGTAGCTCAGGACTTGAAATTTTGAGCCCTGACCTAGAGGATCCAGAAGGAGGTAAAAAAAAATTAAAAGGATAACTATGGGGTTCTATCTTTTCTTTATTATTGCATTCCTTAGGCTAAATAATTTACTCCAATTAGCCAAAATGCACCCTAAGCCTGTAAACACTTCTTTAAGATGGTGGGCGGGGCTAAGCGCCGCAATGAGGAGAGATCCCGACAATACTGACGGGATCCTCCCCACTGATCTTACTCACTGTGACTGACAGTGATTCTTGAGAGCTGCTGCACATCCTCGAATATATGGACATGCGCAGCAGCTCTCTCCTTACCTGC
>NW_017307543.1:503407-504315 GCF_000935625.1 Nanorana parkeri | reverse complement strand
CGGCCACCAACACCAGGTCCCTGCAGGGTCCGTTCATTACAACAGCTGGGATCAGTAGACCGCTGTTGGCTATTTCAAATTGCAATAGCCCATAGCAGGCTGGCTATTGTACCCGCCCACTGAGCAGAGAAGCTGGAACTTTCTCTCTCAGGTCCACTCCTCCTCTTAGTGGGCGGGGATTCAATTTAAAATAGCAAATAGCAGTCTTGCTATTGATTCCCATTCTGTACTGTCCGCTGCCGACCACGGCAATACAGTACACTCCTCGGTTTAGAATATTTTCAGGTTACGATGGATTTTCTGGAACGTGACCCGAGGAATGTCTGTATACACTTTCTTTCACAGTTATGTGCTGAATAATACTTTTTTATTTTCCTGTATATACACGGTTTCTTCCACGTTGGTTCTGCTTTTTTTTGGTTTTTCCTACGTGATTTTGTTTTCCCTCACACGGGGGGTTCCAGGGCACCACACCCCTGCTGTTTCCACCCCCCTTAGTGTGTGGTCCCTACCGATAAAGTTTTATGCTATACCTACGCTCTGAAAAAGTCTGCATTCACCTCCTCATGTCAGGAACATAACAGAAAAACAGCCCCCGCTTAGAGCAGTGAAATACATATTATTGCGGAGTGCCGCCGTCTCTCACCTCCCTCCGTTACCTCTGCTCGCTGCTGTGGAGCTCCGCACAGGGGGCTTGTTTACCAGTAATGTGTGGCCGAACCTGCAAATTGACAGCCGTCAAAGAGCTACAAGTCCCAGCATGCACTGCCAGACCTGAGACGAATGCTGGTTGTCCATTCCTGTGTTATTTATCATTTATACTGCCTGTAACATTTTTATTTTCTGTGCCGTTTTACTGCTTTTCCTTGAGGTGCAAAACCACATTTTCTACATTTCAAGTTAAAGGC
>NW_017307543.1:497540-503385 GCF_000935625.1 Nanorana parkeri | reverse complement strand
CACAAGCCTTTTATAGTTTGAAGATTTATATGCAGACCAAGCTGTCCAGAGAAAGTGACAGTTACAGGGGTGTGGACAACCCATATAACACGGCCAGAAGTGCTTACAATGGCTGATTTTTATGCATATGGTTTAAACCTTTATTTAACTTTAGCTTAGGTATGGGTAAACTCTGGATCTCCAACTGTTGTGGAACTACAAATCCCATGAGGCATTACAAGATTCTCACAGCCACAGGCATGACTCCCAGAGACAGATGCATCATGGGATTTGTAGTTTCACCACCACTGGGGGGATAGACTTTGCACACCCCTGCTTTAGCTGGTGAACTTTGGAGGTATAAACAGCCCTGAAGAGCAGGTTGGTCAGAAACTGTTGGAGCCACTCATTCCTCTCTCTTTTGTTTGCACTGGCTGTCTGATCTTTACATTTCAGCTGTTGTACAGATAACAGATCCCAACAGGTCATGTCAGGCCCACCAGCTGCCCATACTTACCATTTCTTCTCTCCCTCTCTGCTCCACTGAACTGTCCAAGAGAGGAAGCCCTGTGTAAGCTCCAGGTCACATGTTGGAGCTTGTGCAGGTCTGAGGACTAACTTCAGGACACCATGCAACACTTGGGCCCAATCACCTTCTCTGTCACTTGGGAGGGAGGGGAGTAAGTCACATGCTCTTCATACCAGGAAGTACCACTGCACACCTGCTGCTTGGCAGCTGAACTGGACTGGACACCAGCTGGTTGGATGAGGAACTGGACAACCATTGGTTGGCAGCTAAACTGGAGTGGGCACCGCTGGTTGGCTCCTGAACTGGACTGGACACCTGCTGGTTGGCCGAGGAAATGGACAACCACTGGTTTGCAGCTAAACTGGATTGGACTCCTGCTGGTTGGCTCCTGAACTGGACAGGACATCTACTGGCTGGCAGCTGAACTGGGCTAGACACCCACTGGTTGTCCAGTGAACTGGACACTAGCTGGTCGGTGGCTAAACTGGAATGCACGCCTGCTGGTTGGCGGCTGAACTGGATTGGACACCTGATACTTTCACAGTGGTACTTCCTGGTATGAAGAGCATGTGACTTACTCCCCTCCCTCCCAAGTGACAGAGAAGGTGATTGGCAGGTGTCCAATCCAGTTTAGCTGCCATCCAGCAGGTGTCCAGTCTAGTTCAGGAGCCAACCAGCGGGTGTCCAGTCCAGTTCCTCGGCCAACCAGCTGGTGTCCAGTCAAGTTCAGCTGCCATCCTGCAGTTGTCCAGTCCAATTCAGGTTCCAACCAGCAGGTGTCCAGTTCAGTTGCCAACCACAGACATTATCCCTTGACCGGCCCACAAACCTCTTGACTAGGGTTACTGTCCTACCATGTTTTAAGGTTTCCCTTGGTATTCTAAAAAACAGGTTATTTCATAAACTTTTTGCACATTACAAGTTTATCATCCACAAGACAAAGAGATCAGGCAGAGCTTGGGTGTATAACGAGGCAGAAGTAAGACTCCAAGAGAAAAAGTTGTAGTCCACCACCAAGTCCATCTATTACCAAAAATGTAGTCCATGTGCATTTTCTGCTTTTTGCAATGGAACCTAAAGAGCATTCTACCCACGATCAATGCGTCACGGGTCCTCAATGTCTTCCCCCAGCGTCAGGTCCATACAATGGTACAGCAGGACTGCTGGAGAACGAGGGATTGCTGCTGATGGTCTGAAAATGTGGACTTGCCCTTTAAGAGTCTGACTTTTTGGGTAAAACAAGGCATTTCAAACACCAGAAGCCAAAAAACTTAAACTATAACTGCTTCGAAATCTATTTTATTTTTCTTCAGCCTTTGCTTATGTTGTATTTATGTTTCTGGTCTCCGGCTTGTTTCTTTTACCTCGTATTGTTTGCTGACTCTCATATTTTATCTATTTTTAGTATTGCTATATTTATCGTGTGCATTTTCCTTAAAAGTGCTTTTGTGATCCACATCAAAGTCCCGAACTCGACATGATCCTCATAATTCGATTTACATATTCAATCTCCACCTTCCTTTTAAGCCGTACACTCTGCTGAATTCATCTCCCAAAATAACAACAAAGGGATCTTTGATCTGAAACCTGCGCCACTGCTTGTAATGTTCTGTAATAGTTTTCAAAATGTTCCTCTCCCGCCTCCCATTTCTGCTGATAAAATCAGCGCTGGGATGGTGTATTTCCATCCTATTTGTTTAAAAGCGGTTATTCTGTCATCTTTTAGAAGGGTATGGCTGTGCCTGAGTCACAAGAAGCTTTAAAGAAAGTCTTTTTTTGGTCCTTGAATTTGTTTTATTTTTTTTTTCATTTACAAGCTTAGTTTTATATTTTATAGTTGTTATTATTATTCTTTTTTCATAAAAATATTTTATTTGTATTATATTTTGGATTTTTACATTTTGTTATAATAGTGAACATTTGCCCAGCCCAGTGCTTGGAGGAACCCTGGAATTGCTGGGTCGGTCAGATGGCATGACTAAAGCTGGTCGTATACCTTAAGATTTTTTTGCACTCACCTCTGTGGGCTAAACATGAGAAGTCTCTTTATTATTCAATCTGTTTAATCTGACCTCCCTGCTATTCAATGTGTGTAATCTGATCTCCCTGCTCTTCAAACCTAATTCATAACAGCAGCTGCTATATGAACACATTGCTTTTTATATAATGTTTCATATTTTCGTAATTAAAACAAATAATATTTTCAACAAATGTAATGACTTCAAATGTTATTGGCTTTAACTAAAATAGACACAATACATTCCATAGGCTTTTTTCATTCGTAGAGAAGGCAGAAAAACCTTCAACCTCAATTCTCTGTGCTGATACCGAGTATTTGGGTGAGCACTCGCCCAAATGCTCCCGATGCCTATCCAGATACCGGAACTTTCAGTATCAGGAAGCTGGGCGGCGAGTCATTAAACGCTGCCCGGCTTTCTGATTGGCGGGGAAGCTGGCTCCATGCTCCCTCGTCACCAAGTGACGAGGGAGCATGGAGCCTGCTTCTTCACCAACCAGAAAGCCGGGCAGCGTGTAATAATTCACCACCCAGCTTCTTATTCGGTCGGAAAGCTGGCCAAGCAGAAAGCCGGGCGGAAGCCGTCTCCGTGCGCCCTCATCACCTGGGGACGAGGAAGCATGGAGCCGGCTTTCTGGCCAATCAGGAAGCTGGGGGGCAGGTAATGACTTGCCATCTGGCTTCCTGATTGTCCAACTTCCCAACCAATCAGGAAGCCGGGCCGCGAGTCATTACCTGTCCCGCGGCTTCCTGATTGGCCAGAAAGCCGGCTCCATGCTCCCTCGCACCTAGTGGGCTTCCCGGCCAATCAGGAAGCCAGACGCCGTGTAATGACTCACATCCTGGCTTCCTGATTAGCTGGTCAATCTGGAAGCCAGGCAGCGAGTCATTACCCACCCCTCAGCTTTCTGATTGGCCAGAAAGCCGGCTCCATGCTTCCTCGTCACCTAGTGATGAGGGAGCATGGAAGACGGCTCCCGGCTAATTGGGAAGCTGGTCGGCGAGTCAGTACACGCCGGCTTCCTTAATGGGACCCATACTCGGTACTGAAAAACCGGTATCGGTGCATCTCTACCTCTATACTATCACACATGGATTGTCGGACAGCAAAGGGCATGGACAGAATGAACCCCATGTGTGTCCACTCAATGTGAATGATGGATGTATAAAGGGGAACTGTAGCTGTGGCTGCCTCTGTGTATCATTGTAACAATGAGACCGATTTCAGAACCGTATTAAGAAGATGGATTTGGTTCGGCAACACAAACCTCCTGTAATGTAAATCAATATGAAATTAATCACAGAATATAACTTTAATACCAGCCGCCCTGACTGCTGAGTCATAGGTAATACACATCCAGTAAACCTCATTACTCTGCAGACTTCTGTTTGCCTAAAGGGAGCTGCTTATGAAGAAAATAGATATTAAAGGAGCTATTTATAAAGATTTGATGACGGCCAGCTTATTGGCTGCAGCTTCCTCCCCCCTCTCCCCCCTGCTGGGTTTTCAATTTTGAATTTTGCATCTATTTATATGGGTTTAAATATCTTCGTCCAAAATTAGAATCCATCCGAGTGATGTGAAAGGGGAGCAGTTTATTTTTGCACGGATCAGTATTTTCAGATGATCATTGGTATTAAAAATGTCTTGTATATTGAAATTGATTTCTAGCTTTGAGTTGAAGCTGGAGAGAAGACAGTTGGTTCCCATTTAAAGTGAACCCGAGCTCTTTTTTACAGTTCAATCTGCTTGTATTTTGCCTTCTCTGGTTCCTCCCTTCCCTCCTTTATCCAATTACATGTTTAAATGTGCGTGTGTGTGTATATACATACGCACACATCAGCAATAGGTTGGACTTGATGGACTTATGTCTTTATTCAACTCAAATACTATGTAACTATGTTAGTATGTAACTATGTAAATCAGTGCGTTAATTACAAATCCCATCATGCCTCTGCCTCTGGGACAAGGGGGATGAAGCACGTACCGGGTGACCCCGTTCCGGGGGATTGACACCACAATGACGACAGTTATTGTGGTGTCACTCCCTCTGAAAAGTCAGGCACTTGGATATGGTCATGGACTGAGAGCCCGACAGCGTCACGAGAGAGGATGGGACCCGGCAGCATACCTAATCCCTTTGGATCAACGTCCCCTTCTTTCTTTGCCCGTGTCCATCACCAAGATGGCCACCGGCAGTGAAGTGCACGTGTTATAACGTGCACACTGGGTGAGACTCGGCCTAGTGATGCCACTACTCTGGGAGTCATGTCTGTCACTATCTATCTTGCAATGCCTCATGGGACTTGTAGTTCCACAAAATCTGGAGGGCCAGAGTTGCCCACCCCTGGGTTAAATAAAACCTTTATGTTATGCAAATATCAAAATGATGGGTGGGTGTCGTTCTGGAGGAGTGGGCATTTCTTGGCATGCTGCATTGGCATGCAGACTGTCCTAGGGAACACAGACTTGCTGAGCCACAATGACCTGCTGAGCCAGACTGACCTCGCCCCTTTCCCAATGAAGGAAAGGGGTGAGGTCAGGGACAGTCAGGCTGGAGAGAAAAGTGCTAGATAATGCTGGATGTCCTGAATCCTGATAATGCTGAAATCAGAGGAAGCCATTTCAGGCCAGGAGAGGAGCCTGAGTGATTGCTAATCAATTCAGGTAAATGCACCTGATCTGAATGAGCCCCATACAGCACAGGAATCGGCCACAAGCGCGCTAAGTGTTGTGCTCCATCTTCTCTGATCCCCTCACTGGACCTAATAATGGCTCTCGGTTCTTATTTGTTTAGTCGATTTACGACATTGTGCATCTTATTGTTTAGGAGTCCACAATTGCCTCCCCGGGGAAGGTGATTATTGTGCTGGTTATAATTAACAGGCAGGAACTTATCTGTTTACATTGTGATCCTGTGGACCGGTTAATATCGGTGTCAGTGCGGCCCATTATGTAGCGCGCTGGAACAGGTGCTGCAGACTATGCTGCATCCGGCTTATGTGCCTGCTAGCTCTTTGCTGTTTGGGGGGCATTGATCCAAATACCTGCGTCCGGTCCATAGCCCACAGCCGTTATGTATCTTAGTGCCTATTTGTGCAATGTGCGGCAGCACAACAACATGCATTGCGTTGCCATGTAGTGAAAAAAAAAGTATTGCATGTACTAGTTTTTTCATTGCATGGCAATGCAACACATATGCAATTGCATGCAATGTTAAGGCTTGACACAGTGCTGTCTCTATAATGAGGCATTAGCCTGAGACTGTTAACTCAGGTGGCATCTCTTAGGGTCACGTGGTGGCATCTCTTAGGGTCAC
>NW_017307543.1:496961-497422 GCF_000935625.1 Nanorana parkeri | reverse complement strand
GGGGGCAGCAGGCAGAACCGCATGGCCAATGTTTGCACCTGCACAACCCTTTCCAGCCAGAGCACTCCAGGTTGCCAAGAGCCAGGCAGGGAAATGTATAAGGGCCAAACACATCTCCCCACCCTGCTCTTAGCAACCTGGGATGCTCTGGCCGGCGTCCTGCCAGCTCCTGGCAACCAGTGACTTAAGGGCCATACACATCTCCTCGCCCAGCTCTTAGCAAGCTAGGATGCTCTGGCCGGCGTACCGCCCAGCTCCTTGCAACCAGTGACATAAGGGTCATACACATCTCCCTGCCCAGCTCTTAGCAACATGGGACACTCTGGCCGGCATACCGCCCATGTCCTGGCAACCAGTAATGCCACTGACAGCTGGAGGGGATGCCAACCAGAGCTGCAGCATCACTCCTGCATGCCTGTGCAGCGGCTTCACTCTCCACCAGCACCCACCCCCCCCTACTG
>NW_017307543.1:483074-496920 GCF_000935625.1 Nanorana parkeri | reverse complement strand
CCTGGCTGTACATCTGTAGTATTTATTAACTGAAAATATAGATTTGATAAACATTGTTGCAAATGTCTTGCAACATAAAAAGTTGCAGCTACCATCTTTTTCTTCTGTAGGTCCTCTGCTTTCAGACAATATTGTTGTGGGGGATTTAAGTAAAAAAATTAGCATTTTAGCTTGTGTGTGGGCAAAAGGGAAATAATAAAACAAACACCTGCTAATACCGACCTCCTTGTTGCAACATATTGTACAGCAAGGAAACACGATGGGAATTGTGGTTTTAATAAAACTGATTGTTTCATTTTTTTCCTCTTTTTGTTTTCTGTTTCCGCTTCGTTTTCCGCGTTGAAGTCGGTCCAAAAACCAAACAAACGGCACTTTATGTTGTTTAATTAGCTTTTAATTGCTTGTTAAACATTTGCAGTGCTGGAACATATTACTTTAAACCTGTAGTTCACTATCTCTGCCTCTCCTCCCGTAATTATAGCGCAAATAGACTTTTATTATATTTAATATAGTTAATTTATTCTTCTCCGGCTCATTGATTTCTGCTTTGTGCCTTTTTCCAACTTACGCCAACCATACCAATTGCTCGGCAGTGGCGAAGGAGGAACTGAGTATGTGTGCTTATTATCCATGCAGCGCCATCTTTCCATGCTGGAGTCATACTTGGACATACTTTAACCTGCTAGGTGTGGAGGACCTATGGGTCAGGCATGTCTTTATAACTGTCGTGTCTGGTACATTTATTTAAAGGTTTTTATTTAAAGTTTAGCATGGTCTAGTGGTTAGCGCTTCTGCCTTGCAGCACAGGGGGTCCCAGTTTGAATCCTGGTCAGGACACTATCTGCCTGGAGCATGCATGTTCTCCCTGTGCTTGTGTGGGTTTCCACAGGGTACAGGCAGTCCCCAAGTTACAAACATCCGACTTACATCCGACCCCTACTTACAAATGAAGGCTATTACTATACAGCAGTGGGTCCCAAGCTGCAGCCAAAGTGTACCGCACAGCATTTCAGCGCTTGTGCTGACGAGGAGTGCCCGCCTTTTTGGGTCTGGTTTGTAGTACTACACGTACATTACAGGAAGTTGGGTCTTGTTAGACCTGCAGACGAGGGGTGTCCGTCCGCCTCTTCTTCTGGGTCACTGTGAGGTTTTTACTGCTGTCTGTATCCTCATTAGGAAGATTTAATCTTACTTCCTGTCCTTGAGACAACAGGAAGCGAGAGGAAATCTACCCCAATGAAGGGAAATTCACTCCTGTAAGAGTTATCATGGGAAAAAAGGTGTCTCCACTGACGCTTTATCATCAATCCTTGTTTCCAAGACAACCCAAAATATTCAAAATCCAATTGTCACAGGGACAGAAAGTGAGGTGAAATCTTCTAAACTGGGGCACACACAGCAAAACAAATGTTATAGGGGGTAACCCTTCACTATGCTATCCAAAACTAAAAACAATTTTTGGGGGCTGGTGCTACACTTAATAAATGTACCTGTTCCAACTTACATACAAATTGAACTTAAGAACAAACCCTCAGTCCCTATCTTGTTTTTTACCCGGGGACTGCCTGTATTCCAAGTTCCTCCCACACTCCAAAGACATGCTGGAAGGTTAATTGGCTACCGTCTAAATCAGCCCTGTATGTATGCATGTGCAATAGGCACCTTAGTTGGTAAGCTCCTTGAGGACAGGGTCTGATGTGAATGTTCAGTGGGTAAAGCACTGCTTAAATTGTCGGCACGTTATAATTACTTGTAATAAATAATAATAAAAGTAATTGTCAATCTTTTTAGAGATTGAGCTAATACCTGGTGATCCCACCTTGAAGGTCCTTGTTACGGCTCTCTTCCTCTTATAGGGTGACAACTGTACATTGTGGAGCGATGCTTTGAGAAAAATGAGGCATGTCTGATTTTAGGTGTGTTTTGGTACGTTGGCAGCCCATTCTAATGAAAGGGATGTCTTGCAATTCATGTAATGTGCCAGGCCAGATAGATGTGAATGGGCCCTCACTGTTACGGTGCAGCTTATGTATCCAGTATGTACATTATTATATCCAGATTGCTTAATAGAGGCTGCTTGGATTGGCAGTTCAATAGAATGGTTTGCTTAAACAGCTGGCCGTAGGCATCAGAGGGTGGTTGAGGGTGCATGCTTGTGTCTCTGCTGTCCATCCTATAATCTTTTGGGGCCAAGGGATAGTGGCCCTGGGAGACCCTGTTGGCGCCTCTACCCAAGGGGAGCAATAGCATTATTATTTTGTTTGCCAGTGGGTTTGGTTGGTTGTTCATGCAAAGATTTGGTGGCCAGTGAATGTCTTTTTATCTTATTACATGACGGCAGGCCGCCATATCATTTCTGTAGACACCCTTATCCCCTATACTGTCAGGCTTGTTCCATATAGTACATTGTGACTGGGTCACATGCGGAATCTTCCTCTCCTGGTTGTAATTGTTTTTGCATTTGCCATGTAGGGGATTGTGAGCTTGTTAAACATCCCATTCCAAAACCATGGTCAGTAATATGAATACCCCTCCTCCCCTGACATACAGCTGTACTGGTCTCCTCTCTTCTGAAAAGTCTTTCCACGAGAGTTTGGACCGTGTGTGGAAATGTGTGCCCATTTTGTGAGGTCAGGTACCTGGAAGAAGACCTGGCTTGCAATTGGTATTCCAGTTGATCCAAATAGTATTCAGTGGGGTTAAAGTTAGGGCTCTGTGCAGGCCACTCAAGTTCCCTTACACCAAACTCTTGAGACCATGTATTTATGGGCCCAGCTTTGTGTACAGCATCTCCATCATGGTAGAACAGAAAAAGGCCTTCACCCAATCTTTCGTGATAAGGTTGGAAGCGCTCAATTGTCTAAAATGTCTTTGTATACTGTAGTATTAACAGTACTCTTCACTGGAAACACCTGAACTCAATAATTCGGGGTGGGGGGCTGGTGCCCACATATTTTTTTACCATTTAGTGTATATTTCTTTGTGTTGACTAGCCAGTTGTCTGAGGTGAGCATTTTCTACGATTATCTGTGCCATCCATAACAACCAATCAGAGTCTCCTGTTTGTTCTCTGGGTTTTGTATATTAATATGGGAGTGTGACTACGGAGAGCAGATAGTATGTAAGCCCATTGTTACCCCCAGACTACCTTCACAACTCCCATACTTTTGGTAAGACCCTTAAAGACACCAGATATTGTTAAACTCCTCTGTTTTGTCTTCTCAGAATGGCCATCCAGGTGGATAAATTTAACTTTGAGAACATTGTGGAGATGGTGGACGATGGCCTGAACTTCCCTAACCCGAAGGAAATAGAAGAGGAAAGACAGTTGGCAAAGGGTCAAGAAATCAACAGCAAGCTGGACATCTGCTGGAAGATTATATCCTTTTTCGTGTTCCTCAGCTGATCCATATTGTAACAGGTCAGTCCGTCTTATTCTGTCATACAAGGACCAAAAATTCCTCCCCCTGGAAGGATTTGGTAACTTTTTGGGCGTTCTTCATACTGGTGTTTTTTTCTTCCAAATTATAACTATCGCTGATCAGATAATATCAGAATTTTGTAAGAGTTCTGCAGATTTTTACCATTCATTTACCGAGCTCTGCCAACATGTACAGAAGTCTTTTCAGGGTTTCCTGAAATAATTTGTGGCTTCTAGGAAGTCCCAACTTTGAAGCCCTTCTCATGTTTAAAAATGCTTCAGGCCTTGTTCACACCAAGAGCGTTCCAGGAGCAGAGCAGTTACAGACCGGATCAAAACTGCGTCCAATGTATTCCAATGGTATTTTGGGCCCTAGTTCACACCGCAGCATTCAGTTCCAGAGCATGTAGAAAAACTGCAGCAAGCCCTATTTGACCTGTTCTGGAACATTCTCTGGAATGCATGCAAACGCATCAAAAACGCATGCAAACACACTGGAATACACTGAAAGCCCATTTTAAACTGAAATTTTGTTTTAAAAAAAAAACAAAAATGGCCCGGAACGCAGAAAAAACGCGGCAAAACACACTGCACTGCGTGTGCAGAAACTCATGCAGATCTGGTCTGCATTTGGTGTGAACAAGCCCTCAGACTCCCTGGACCCACTTATACTGACCTTTCAACATATGACAGAGAAACACGGCCATACTCCAAGACTTCAGCATTTGAATCCAACTTTATTGTACCAGACATTGTACATGCACAACACCAAGGTCCTTCATTCCTTTAGGGATGCACCAATACCAGTATCACTATATGTGCCAATACTGGGCATTTTCATGAGTACTTGTTAAAATACCCCAATATCCAAAACCGATATTGGCGCTTTAAATTTTTATATTGAAGTGGCTGCCGTAAGGTCCCGCACTTGCTAAGGACCTCGTGGCAGCCTTCTTGGGAACCAAACGGCATCTGTTTAAAGTGCCGGCCCACACATCTCCCCCTGAGACCTCTGGTCCTCTATAGCTAATGATATTATAACAATGCTATCAGCTACAGAGGACTACAAATCCCAACAATATATTATACAGCAATGCAGAGATCTCTAGTCCTCTATACCTGATGGTATTGTTCTGCATTGATGTATAATGTATTGCTGGGATTTGCAATCCTCTATAGCTGGACATATTCTACATTGCTGTATAATGTATTGCTGGGATTTGTATTCCTCGATGGCTGGTGGTATTCTTCATTGCTGTATAATGTATTGCTGGGATTTGTATTCCTCGATGGCTGGTGGTATTCTGTGTTGCTGTATAATGTATTGCTGGGGTTTGTATCCCTCTATAGCTGATGGTATTATTCTGCATTGCTGTATAATGTATTGCTGGGATTTGTATTCCTCGATGGCTGGTGGTATTCTTCATTGCTGTATAATATATTGCTAGGGTTTGTATTCCTCTATAGCTGATGGTATTATTCTGCATTGCTGTATAATGTATTGCTGGGATTTGTATTCCTTGATGGCTGATGATATTCTGCATTGCTGTATAATGTATTGCTGAGATTTGTTGTCTTTCTACAGCTTGGAGTCAGTGGCAGAACTACCAGTGTGCAGTAGTTGCAGCTGTGAACGGGCCCTGGCACTCCACCTCTGTCCTAAAATAATTAGTCTGTATTGTTATAGAAGAACTGTCACATGACACAAAAAAAAGTATCAGTAATTGGTATCACTGAGTACTTGAGGAAAAGTATTGGTGATTAGTCTGGGGAAAATGGCATTGGTGCATCCCTAATTATTATACTCCTCTGTGCTTGCTGGCAGTATTTACCGTATATAGCACCAACAGTTTGCCCAGCACTTTACAATATAAGGAGGACATTACTAATGCATGTTGCTCAGCCAGTGGGCTTAGTCATAGAGATTAATCCTTAGACCTTATACCAAGTGCCATAGGAGACATTGAATAGTCTTATAGTGGTGTCCATCCATGGCTGTTGACCACTTGTGCTTAACTTTTCCGCTTCCCCGCTGCTCTTTTGCTTCATCAGAGAACCTGTGAGATTCTTCCAGGTATGGGGGAGCATGTGACCTCCTCCCAGAATGCAGTTCTCAGGCTGTATTAGCCAGTGCGCATGCGCCAGCTGTCACAGCTTTTGCAATCCTCGTTGACTTCTTCCAGTTGCCGTAGGTGCGCCTCTGCGGCTTGGAATATGTAATTGAGTTCTTCAACTCCCATCGGTGCTTGTGGCGTCGGGTGCCCGCGCAGGTGCACTGCCGCAGATTGTAGAGCTTGATGCTTCTCTTTGGGGGGCTGCGCAGGCGCACTGGCGGAAGTTGAAGGTCTCGACGAGTTGTAGAATTCGATAGAACACCGGCTTCCCAGCCTATCAGCATGGAGCTGGCTATTCGGCCGGCTCGATGCTAATTGGCCGGGAAGCCGGCTTCCTGGCCAATCAGCATGGAGCCGGCTTTCGCCCCAATCAGGAAGCCGGGAGGCGGGTCATTACTTGCAGCCCAGCTTCCTGATCGCACAGAAGCCGGCTCCCTGTTTCCCTACCTCACTGCCTGTACCAGAAGTTCCAGTACCGGGGAAGGTATCGGAGCATCTTGGCGAGTAGGAGTACTCGACAAATACTTCCTGTCTACATGTAGTTGCTCCGGTATTGGCTGCATATCATTGCTCTGGACCGGCTTCCTACAGTGAACCGTGCCTGTACAATGTGCGTCCGTATGGACGCTTGTAGTCGCCATAAGGGCTTCCTATGACAGTGTGACAAAGCAGAAGCACAACTGGTAGACCGTTGTCACCCCTAACCCCTGTCATTCCTGAATACGCACCGTCATGGCAGGATCACCAGGTTTTATTTTAAGAAAAGCTGCAGATTTAAAAGGATTAAAAACAACTTTAAAAATCACAGTAACATGTCACAGCCGATATGAGATTTCTGTGATCGGATTTCAATGTCCTTTAAATACCCGTTTCTTTGTATTCCCTTCCTTGTGGTTTTTTCTTCCTCTTCGGAACAGCTTAAGCGTACTTGTAGCTCGCCCTGCGCTGCGTCTGCTGTGAAAAATACATATCTGCCGCATCAAGTGCCTTTATTACAAAACAACAGACTCTGAATTGCATCGGGACAGCCAAGTGTTGAAAGGCCATCTTCTCTATCGAGTGCTCTATTCACATTGTAATCAATTTAGTTTGCTGGGCTGGTCCTCACGGGGTTCCAGCGTCTGCACTGCTCTCCCTCTGCGCTTCCTTTGAGCATTTTAAAGCAGCAAAGGAAAAAAAACATTAAAAAAAATCTCCTTTTGGTTTACACTAATCAGATACAGGAAGCTTGTTCAATTCCCGCAGCGGTCCGATGGGCTGTTTCTGAGTACGAAGAGGACATTTTCCTTGCAATACATTTCCATATGTTTGACACTTTGGAGTTTGATTAACCTGTTTAAACTCCGACGAAGAGAAAAAGTTTTTACAGAAAGTGGAACTTTTTTTGTTGCAAATGCAGAGTCGGACTGTTTGACGCATTTGACGATTTAAAGCAGCGGTGCCCATTAGGTAGATCGTGATCTAACAGTAGCTCTCAAAGTTGATGCTGGTAGATCAGGAAGGGTGTGAATGGCGGCCCCTTTATTCCATTTTGGTATATTTATTTAGCTGTGCACACATGATTACCTATTAGCCTGAGACTGCTGAGCCAAGCTCCCTGACACCTTTCTGGTGGATACTGGTGGTTGAAGTGCTATGTATTACATCAAAGAATATTAGTTTACACAGCCTGTTGCCCTACACTGTTTGCAAAATACAGCAAGGTGAGCCAGGATAGAGAGCGGGGGGAGACAGCCAGGAGAGCAAGGAGAGACAGCCAGGAGAGAGAGAGCGAGGGAGAGGATTTTTTCGTTGGTAGATGTCATGTAGATCGTCATTTGAAAAGTAGATCTTAACACAAAAAATTGTGGGCACCCCTGCATTAAAGGATACATTTTCCCCCTCCCCCCAATGTTAATGTCAGCACTTACCTTAAATGATGTCTCTTAAGGTGCTCATACACCTTAAAACCATCGCAAGACTTTTGTACGGTTGTAAGCTAATTTAAAAGCTCGTACGACAGGCAGATCGTACTTGCGATCATCGCAAGCCCGCCCCCCTGAGGGGCGGGCTTTCCGATGACCGCAATACTGAACAGGCAGTGTGCGTGCGTGCACACCGGCCCGTTCCGCAGTTGTCGAACGAGCAGGCTTTTTCTAGCATGCAGGGTTTTCTATCATGCTTGTTCGACAAAAAACGGTCGCACGTCTGCCATACACTTTTGCGATTATCGTACGATCGCGGGATTTCCCGCGATTATCGTATGCTAATCGCAAGGTGCATGGGCACCATAAATCCGATCTTCTTTCCTGATGTTTTCATCTGTCCCTCCAGCGGTGCTGCGGGTCTCCGATCCAGCGCTGACTCCTCTGTGCTTGCTGGCACTTCTGAGCCCACGGTGTCTGCATGCGGGTGCACACGTCCATAGACTTACCTTGTGTCTCTCTTCGTCTCCCGGCCGAAAATGTGGTCTGCGCATGCGCCCGCCCCAAGATGCTTTGCGGCCGCTTGATAGCAGTAGATATAGGCAAAAAAACGGGAGGGTTTAGAACCCATTTAACGACTGGTAACCTCTGAAAATCAGCGGTTACCGGCATTACAGAGCCTTAAATAACTTGTCACGCACAGTGTACGTGGCCAGTCATATAGGCACTTTGTGACGGGACGTACAGTGTACATCTCCCGTCACGAAGGGGTTAAGGTAAGTGCTTTAATTCACATTGGGGGAGGGAAAAAAAATCTTTGACTTTAATGTCACTTTAATAAAAAGTTATTTACTTCTTGCACACACCATTGAGTGCTGGTGACTATTATGATGGACTGTATCTGACACGGCGCCATCTGTGTTGTCACTTCAAGCACCAACCTTTCATCCATGGTCTGTACGCTGCATGGAGTGCAGGTGATTTCATATTATGGACTTTTTTTGTTGCCACCCTTCGATATCTGAATTTAAAGTATGTTCATTTTTCACTCTTGCAGCCAATTTGGGGTAACACCAATTTTATATTTGTTACATGTTCCCATTCACATTGCGTGGCTTTAAAAAAAATTTCAAAGTTGTCACTTGCTTTTCTTTTTTTTCTTGAAACTTTTCCATTCTTTGTCATTTTCTGAAGGGAGCTGGGGAGTTAATGTTTACCATAATTAACAGTGCCTGTGCTCTGCTGGCAGATCTTATCATCAGTATCTTCAGCTCTTCAAACAACAAACCTCATGCTCCCTGCTGATTGGAGAGCTGAAGGTCCGACTCAGCAGGGGGCAACTACCGTGTTTCCCCGAAAATAAGACACCGTCTCAAAAAAAACACACTAGGTCTTATTTCCGGGGTAGGTTTTATTTTATTTTTTAATGTACAACAATCCAAAGTCAATGCAAATCCAAATTAAATAATCAAAAATGGCAAAGTTAAGAAAATGGTGATCAGGCCAATCAGGGGTGCCGTACCTTTCCAAGAGCAATTTGGTAACCAGAATGAGCGAAGCGCGCTTTCAATATGGATTCCTCACAGGCGGAGTGTATTTGGTATCACTCCGCCTGTGACAGGAGTCTGCGCTATAGAGGAGGCATCGGCTTATGCGGCTCTGCTCCCTCCGCTGCCGCCTCACTTACTCTAGCGCTGGCTTCGTTGGCACCGCTGATTCTCTCCCGCGGCTCTTCAGGTTCCCCCTTTATGCCACCACCGGCCCTGGGAATGATCACAACTAGGTCTTATTTTCAGGGTAGGTCTTATATTTTAGCAATTCCCAAAAATAGTACTAGGTCTTATTTTCAGGGTAGGTCTTATTTGCGGGGAAACACGGTACCACTTTAAAGCCCAGATGCATTAAAGCAAAAGATGTTCAATGTTTTACAGTTTGTTTTCTTTTTATAGCAGGCACGACTTGAGTAGAAAAGCCTGTCCACTGCCAGCATGCTGCAGAGAAGGACTAGTGCTGTGTGTGGAAGCAGTGGTCTCACTGTAGAGGTCTAACACACCCCTGCTGAATCAGACCCATACATCTGCCGTTAGGAAAGCAGTGGTCTGATACACCCGTTGCTGAGTCAGACCTATAGGTCTGCAGTCAGGGAATCTCATGCTCCCTGCTAATTGGAGATATCTTTCTGTGTGGAAGCAGTGGTCTCGCTGCAGAGGTCTGACACACCCCTGCTGAATCAGACCTATAGGTTTGCAGTCAGGAAAGGTCATGCTTCCTGCTGATTGGGGAGATTTTGCTGGAAAGCTCATGCTACCTGCTGATTGGAGAAGTCTTGATATTAGTGTGGAAGCAGTGGTTCCACTGTAGAGGTCTGACACACCCCTGCTGAATCAGACCTATAGGTATTCAGTCAGGAAAGCTCATGCTCCCTGCTGATTGGAGAGATCTTTCTATCTGCGTGGAAGCAGTGGTCTCGCTGCAGAGGTCTGACACACCCCTGCTGAATCAGACCTATAGGTCTGCAGTCAGGAAATCAATGGTCCCTGCTGATTGGAAAGATCTTGCTATCTGTATGGAAGTGGTGGTCTTACTGCAGAGGTCTGACACACCCATGCAGAGTCAGACCTATAGGTCTGCAGTCAGGAAAGCAGGGGTCTCACTGCAGAGGTCTGACACATCCCTGCTGAATCAGACCTATAGGTCCGCATTTAGGAAAGTAGTAGTCTCACTACAGAGGTCTGGCACTCCCTTGCCAAATCAGACCTATAGCTCTGCATTCAGGAAAGCTCATGCTCCCTGCTGATTGGAGAGATCTGGCTACAAATCAGTGTGTGTGGTGGTGGTGGGGAGGGGGGGCGTCGCTGTTTGCTCTCTGTTCTTCGCAGAGAGACCACTGCTTCCATACAGAGAACAAGGCTCCTTCTCTGCAGCATGCCGGCAGGGGACAGATTTTTCTATGTTTTGGCTCCTTTGGAAAGCAAACCAACTGCAAGTCTTTGCACTCCTTTTGCATTTAGTCAATTTAGAGTGAATGTCCGATCGACTTTCATTTAGCAGAGAGAGACGGAGAGTTTATTAGCGCTGAATTTATTCCTAAAACATTTGTGGAGTCTTCCAACCAATTATATTTCCTCTCTATCCACTATTCACAGGGAGACGAGATACCAGTTATCCTCGGCAAGGAGGAAAAACAAATATGAAAGTTGGGAGTGTGTAAATCCTCATTTAAGTCCATTAATGTCGCCTTTGCCGCTCGGCTGTGCACGCCGGAGATTATGTATAAAGCTCGGCGTCTTTTTTTGTGTGCAAATAATTGGTTTGGAGTTTGAAAGTCTCTGCTACTGAGAAAGCGAACGTCGGTTAGGAGCGACATTAGCAGAAGAGAGGAGCCGAGCCCGCCATCGTCCTTTCATTCCCCGCGAATATCTGCGGACTGCTACCTTGAAGATAAAAAATTCATTGTGAGGCGTGGAGCGCTCGCCCAGCCGCGATCCCGCCGCTCCCAATCGCCGCCAGTGTTTTTCTGACCGCGGGCAACGTCTAATGCGGAAGATTTGGGTTTCCAGGCGTGCACCTTTTTGTTTTTGCATTGCCAACTTCTGTGTCCGCCTTGTCTCTATACCCTCTGATATGGCTGCATGGAAACATTTTTTTTTAAAGGGGAACTCCAGGAATTACAATGCTAACCGCATGCCGCCAGGGTTAACCTTTTCACTGCCAAGGTGTTTTTGGAGTTTTTTGCACAGATGTTATCATCCACATTGAAGGCCCATTCACACCACATCCAGATCATCTCCAGACCAGACCAGATTGTTTACGGATCCAAAATGCATCCTAATGTATCCCTATGTTATTTCTGGCCTCTGTTCACACCAGCGCAGTCCTTTCCAGACCAGACCAGACAAATACTGCATGTCTCATTTTGTCTGGTCTGGAATGCACTGGAACTGCGGGCAGGTTCACACCATTTTCCGGACCAGATCTGGTCCGGAAAGTGGTGTGAACCTGCCCTTAGGCCTGAAAAATATTTTAAATAAACTAAAAGCGTTATATATATTTTCTGAAAGCAAAGACCCTGTAGAATAAAATGGCGGCAGTCGTAAAATGTTACGTCACACGATATCACACGATATTAGCGCGCTTCTTTATCAAACCCAAAAATGTAGTAAAAAAATGCACGTTATTTTTAGTGCCCAAAAACACAATATAATACCCAAATATAAAAGACCGAGGTTACAATGAGTAAATAAACACCCAGCATGCTCATGTGAGAAATGACGTGCGTCCGTGAAACAGCGACAGAATACGTTACCTCAAATTGTCCATAGGCAAGTCCCCGCAGACTCTTCTCCCCTGGGATTTGGCAGTGTAATACAGGTCATCAGTTTAGAGATATCCATGAATATTGGCCCTAGGATTCAGGGGCGTCCCGAGTCTGGGTGTCACTCGGTGGCGGAGACCAGGTGACACCCCGCCGTGACGTCACCGCGCATGCGCTGTCATCTTATTGACGCCTGCCGGCGGCCATCTTGGTGGTGGACGCCGGCAGAGAGAGGAGAGGGCGTTACCTCATACCGCCGGGTCCCCTCCTCTCTCCAGACACTGTCCATGACCGCGTGCCCGACTTTTCATAGGGGGTGACACCAAAATGACTGTCAGTCATTAATGTGGCACCCAGGCTACGCCCCTTGTGACGCCACTGCTAGGATTATTTCTCTCACTCTAGTGCACACAGCAATATCTAACGTTTGTAGTGCAATCATCGTCTTTGTACATAGGCGCACCCAACGTGTTTCTGTTAATGTGCGTGGGCGGGGGACTTTAACATTTTTATTTTCTTTAATCTTGCTATTGTTTTTTGCTATCACATAGGAAGGCTTACAAGCCCCCATGTGATCACATACTAGTGGTGACAGGTACTCTTTAAGGTGAAACTAGGGGTCTAATAGATTCCTAGTGTCACCTTTCCACACCAAAGAAGCTATCAGGGCGCAGATTGAGCTCCAGTAGCTCCTTGCCCGGCGTCTGCAGCCCAGCAATGACAGCTGAGGGATCAGCGTCACTTCTGGTCTCATTCAGCAGGGAGGAGATCGGCAAACTGATGTTAGCCAGTCTCCCTTCCCGCTGACACTTGTGATGCCGGTCCCAGGCCCGCAGGAGGGGCAGCGGAGCTGGGAAACAAGGCGGGGGTGTCGGGTGGAGGCGGGGGGTGAGTTTGGGGCCCCCACTAAACTGGTCCCTGGAAGCGATCTGATGGCAGTCGTCTTTTCACATGTAAACAGAGATTTAAAGAGGCCCACTTCCAGTGACGTATGGCATACGCCGGTTACAGCGAAAGGGTTAAATGTTCACTTAGTCTAGGCAGTGTAAATAAGCAGATACACTCATCTGATCCTCAGTCCTGCCTGACTGCTAGACCGGTCCCCACAGTCTCTTCTCCCCTGGGCTCCGGCAGTCTAAGGACCGCTGACATCATCATGCTAATGCAGGTCCATTGGACACTGAGGGACATTCCATTGCCAGAATGGGGTAAGGGGGGGGTCAAGCAAACAATGAGCATCCTTGCAGTGGGAACAGACACTGAGTGATGTCACTAGTTGCCAGGAGCTGGGCGGGACGTTGTCCGGAGCCAGAGCTGGGCGTAGAGATGATGCAGAAAGGGGTGAGGAGGGTGCTGTGAGTTGGTTCACCTTTCCATTTTATTGTGCAAAGGTGAACTAGCCCTGGGCAATGAAAGGAGAAGCATTAGTTGAATACGCTCAACTCTCCGTCACTCTGTTTTCTCCTGCTGTCGGCGTGCTATTGCAAGGAGTCCCTTTATGGTCTTGACACTGGCAGCCCGTGACATACCATGACAGTCCTGCATCATCCCGTCACCAAGACCTTCCATTGCGTTCCTTTCCAAAAGACAACGCACCCAGCAAGGAACATCGCCAAAGCAAATTGGGCTCCATCCGGACTAGAACAAAAACTTCAGATATTTGCATTTAGATGGAAGTTATTTTGTGATCCGCCGCAGCCGGGGGGCGAGCGCGTGTGCTGGAGATTTGTCAGGCCGGGCGAAGGGTTAATGGCGTTCCTCTATAGCCCGGCTGCGCTGTATTTATTCTAGACTATGGAGGATGGGGCAGCCTGGAAATAGGAAGATGATGGAGAAGTACGGAGTGCGATGTACAAATGGTGTCATTGTTTGGTGACCTCTCTTGGCGCGCGCACCTTGGCGGCTCTGGGGTACAATAGGATTCTTATCAAAAGCGGACCCCAGGAGAACACATTGATTTTTACTGTCACAGGGAACTCATTAAAATGGGCTTTTTATCTTCTGGCGCATTGTGTGATCCACCGGCATATGACTGGAGCACGCCATTCTCTTCTCTCTAACCCACACGGGACACCTCAACTATTTACAATTG
>NW_017307543.1:482470-483038 GCF_000935625.1 Nanorana parkeri | reverse complement strand
GGGGGGTGGGGGGGGGGAGCAATTTTTTTATTTTGTTGCATTAGCAATTTTAAAATGGATGTGAACCCCTCACTTGATTGCATTCAGTTTGCTAAAGCTGTACCATAAACTTTTTAAAAATAAATTCCTTTTTTTCCGTTCTCATTTGCATCTCAGTGCGGCTGGACTCCTCCACCCTTTTTGGCATCTACTTCCTGTCTATATGCACTCCTGCATTGGCTGCATGGTGGACCCCACAGTGGACCATGCCTGCGTATCGTGTGTTAAATGTGCCCCCTTGTAGTATCCATTGGAAGCCTTTTTGACAGGGTGACAACAGAGGAGCTTGACTGGAGAGACAAGGACAGAGGATTGTCACCTTTTAACAGGAAGTGCTTGAGCCAGGATCTTCATGGCAGGATTCTTTTTTTAAGATATTGCAGCCCCATTAGTGTCTTTGGCATTTGACACTCTGGGAGTGTCAGATCGCTGTGTCACCTGCTGGAGGCCATGGTTCAGTCCTCTAACCCCTACATCACTGCAGATGCAGAACACATAGAGATTGCTGGAAGGAACCACAGTGCATGGC
>NW_017307543.1:475322-482430 GCF_000935625.1 Nanorana parkeri | reverse complement strand
CTGAAGTGCAGAAAGAACCACATAATAGGCAGGAGAAGGGCCATACAAGGTGCTGCAGGTTGGGTACCAAGGATCTAGAGCAGTAATAGGCAATCTTGGCACTCCAACTGTGGTGAAACTACGAAGGTGAATACTATAGACCAGGGGTAGGTGTAGTGGTGAAACTATGAAGGTGAATACTATAGACCAGGGGTAGGCGCAGTGGTGAAACTATGAAGGTGAATATTATAGACCACGGATAGGTGTAGTGGTGAAACTATGAAGGTGAATACTATAGACCAGGGGGAGGGATAGTGGTGAAACTAGGGGAATATTATAGACCAGGGGGAGGGATAGTGGTGAAACTAGGGGAATATTATAGACCAGGGGGAGGGATAGTGGTGAAACTAGGGGAATATTATAGACCAGGGGGAGGGATAGTGGTGAAACTAGGGGAATATTATAGACCAGGGGGAGGGATAGTGGTGAAACTAGGGGAATATTATAGACCAGGGGGAGGGATAGTGGTGAAACTAGGGGAATATTATAGACCAGGGGGAGGGATAGTGGTGAAACTAGGGGAATATTATAGACCAGGGGGAGGGATAGTGGTGAAACTAGGGGAATATTATAGACCAGGGGGAGGGATAGTGGTGAAACTAGGGGAATATTATAGACCAGGGGGAGGGATAGTGGTGAAACTAGGGGAATATTATAGACCAGGGGGAGGGATAGTGGTGAAACTAGGGGAATATTATAGACCAGGGGGAGGGATAGTGGTGAAACTAGGGGAATATTATAGACCAGGGGGAGGGATAGTGGTGAAACTAGGGGAATATTATAGACCAGGGGGAGGGATAGTGGTGAAACTAGGGGAATATTATAGACCAGGGGGAGGGATAGTGGTGAAACTAGGGGAATATTATAGACCAGGGGGAGGGATAGTGGTGAAACTAGGGGAATATTATAGACCAGGGGGAGGGATAGTGGTGAAACTAGGGGAATATTATAGACCAGGGGGAGGGATAGTGGTGAAACTAGGGGAATATTATAGACCAGGGGGAGGGATAGTGGTGAAACTAGGGGAATATTATAGACCAGGGGGAGGGATAGTGGTGAAACTAGGGGAATATTATAAACCAGGGGTAGGTGTAGTGGTTAAGCTACAGAGGGGAATACTATTAAACAGGCGTAGGCAAACTCCGGCCCTCCTCCTGTTGTGCAATTACAAATCCCACGAGGCATTGCAAGACTTTGATAGCCACCAGCATGACCTCCAGGGGCGGTAACATGGTGGGATTTGTTGTTTCACCTCAGCTGGTGTTCTGAGTTTGCCTACCCCTGTTTTATTCATTAGGCCCTCGTTCACACCTGAACGTTTTGTAGCGCGTAGCTCGACGAACGCTCTACAAAACGCTAAAAAATATAAATCCAATTGTATTCAATGGTCTCGTTCCCACCTTGGCGTATTTCCGCCCGTCCCTAACGCGCTACAAAACGGCCCACGCCTGAAAAGGTACATGTACTACTTTGGGCCGTTTTGTTGCGCGTTTCCATTTGGGATACAGCCAAGTAGCCTTCGGAAACGCGCGAATCGCGGTAAAAAAACACGCGACAGACGCTCATATGCAATACGCCTAGGTGTGAACGAGACCTTAGTGTACATATGCTTTAACTGTATGGCTCAAGGACTACAACTGGCTATACACCGTAAGAGTATGCTCCTTCAGCCGGTAGGCTAGAGTATAAAAATCACTTGATTGCCCCATCCACACTAAAGAGCATGGGCGAAGGAAACTCCCCTGTGGGCTATTGTCTGAATGCCCCAACAGTGACTTCATCTCATGGGCTGCAGTCCCTTTTTGGCCGACAATTTCCCACCTGGCTCCTTAGACAAAAGTCAATTGAGAAATCGTCTTCTGTCAAACCTGGTGGAGCTAGTAGGACCACCTATCCGTACTTTCAGCCGATTAAGCAGGAGAAAGGAAATCTGCATGGCCAGCTTTAGAATTCCAGCCTCGTTCTTTTTTTTATTGTGAGGTCTGCTTTAAAGTTTAACTATAGGTAATGTTTTCATGTGAGTTTTGGAGGAAAGGAAGTAGTTAGAACCCCTGTTGGATTTTTTTTGTACTATAAAATGTAGAAGAACAGAAGAGAGAGCACGGGTCTGGCAATGTATCAAAGAGACTCTTGATTAGTATAAAAGTCTGTTTGATATTGCACCAGATCCGTGAGCTCTCGTCTTCTTCTGCAATTTAAGGTTCACTCTGTGCTGATGGCGAGGGAGCTGCGAGAAGTACTGCTGCTTGTCTGATTAAAATCCATCGTATCTATGGAAGAGGATACGGGCTGATTGCTCCAGCACAGAGCTCATGATTTGGGGATTATTTTGCTTTTTATGCCCCCCATTGGGGAGATTCTTCCTCTTTATTTGTCCTGGTGACCATTGCCACCGGGACAGAAAGTGATGGAAAATCCAACATTTTCCATTTGTTACTGGAACAGGGGGTGAGGGGAAATCTTCCAAAGGTGACAACTGCTCTGAAGACATAAAATTGCAGAATGGATGAGAGTGGATGTTCCTCCCCTTGTCTAAGAGGGGATTTCCTCTTTCCCTGCTGCTTGATGTGATGCAATCTTGATTTCTCGAGACTACATAGCCCACCATGCATTGCTTCCAGCAAGTTCAAGAAGCGGGAAGTTCAAATTTTGATTTGTAGTTAGGCTTAGAGTGGTGACACAAGGAAGTTCATATTCACAGGCCTGAGTGAATTTGTGTCAGTGCATTGAGGAAGTCCATCCTATGGGCATCTTCAATATGTAAGTTTATGAACTTCAACATGGATATGGTTATTAGGAGTTGGATGAATATAATGTATATTTGATTGTCAAAAATGTTGTGAAAACCTGACATCACACCTATATGAGCTTGCTTGACATCCCTGCCAAAACCATGGACAGTAATATGGAGTTGCCCGTTCTTTGCGGCAGACTCCACTCTTCTGGCAAGGCTTTTGGCAGACTTTTGCAGTGTGCCTGGTGGAATTTGTGCCCATTCATCCAAAAAAGCATTTGTGAGGTCAGGAACTGATGTTGGATGTGAAGATCAAGCTCAACACCAGCGCTTCAATACATCCTAAAGGTGTTCAATAGGGTTGGGGTCAGGGATCTGTGGAGGAGCTCAAGTGGCTTCCACAGATCTCTGACCTCAATTCCATTAAACACCATTAGGATGCATTGGAGTGCTGATGGTGAGCTTGATGGTCTCATCCAACATCCATTCCTGAGCTCACCAATCCCATAAAACCATGTCTTTGTGCTAGCTTTGGGCATAGTGACAGTCATTTCTCTTCTGTTCATTTACTTTCCATTTTTTCTAATTGATAAAAATATACTATTAACACTTTTATTTCAAAAAACATTCCTAATTTACAGAATTACAGCACACCTGCCTAAAACATTTGCACAGTACCGTATATCATCACCTTTATCAGGAGGCACTGTTTACATCATGATTTACAGGGGTATTCGCAAAACGGTGTAGAGTTTCCATGGGGTGTGCTTACTTTTTTTTACATGACTGTATATGTAAATATAATTGCAAGCTTTGTACATAAAAACTCAATTTATAAAGTGGGGCTGTATTCAAAAAGTGAAGATTTGCTGTATATATTCAATGTGAGATATAAGGCACTACTCCCTCTGACTGTTAGTCTCAGGAGATTTGGAGTGGAGTGATGTCACTGTTCTCCTTGCTGGGGACTCTGATATGAGGAAGCAAAGCCCTGCCTCTATGAAGATGGCTGCCTCTATACCCTTGTTTCTCAACTGGTGGGTCGTGACCAAGAACTGGTTTGTGATCCCGTGTTCAGTTGGTCGCTGCATGCCTTCCACTTTTCTAGGTGAGAGGTTCCTCAGCCTCCCCCTAGCGCAGCACTGTCCATTCTTACACCGAGCAGCCATTCAAAATATGCTGCCTGGAGCCAAGTGTTGACTTGAGGTGGGTTGGGCAGGGGGTATGGCCGAGAAATAGCTCCCTCCATACGTGCATTGCTTGTAGCTCCCTCGCATGTCCTGTAGATGTGCCTGGACTGCAGTGACATCACATTCTGGCTCCCGGCACCTCTACAGGTGCACATGTGAGCTGCACAAGTAATGTACATATGGGTGGAGCTCCATCACAGCACAGCAGGCCACGCTGACGTGCGTTCCAGTGCAGTGCGACTTGGATCGCGACTGAATGACCGAGGACAAATGTGGGTCCTGAGGTTACACAGGTTAAGAATCACTGCTCTATATGTAGACTCGGTGCAGAACAAGGCATGGTAAGTCAGTATTGGGGAAAATCTCAAGTGCACAGATAATACTGCTGACCAGTCCTTTACCTTCAGCATGCATTTTTTAGGGCACAGTTTCCAGTGCTTAGTTGCTCTTTAACACATCGGCGCACCTTGATAAGTTTATTAATGTCATGCCGGTTGCGTGTCAATCTAGAAAAAACATTAACAATACTCTAGTTCTCATGTTACAATCTACCCGCAGACGATGAAGACCAGGTTTCTTAATAGACATGTAGCACCCTTGAATTCCAGCTATATGATTTTGATTCTGTGTTTTCATCCAGTAATCAGTTGCCAATTATCAGTCTATGTGGTCACATTATTAACTCCTATATAGGCACCAGGAGAGAGCCAACCTCGGCCGTTAGCCTGTTTTCAGCGATAACTCTACCGTAATGACCTCTCCTGCTTAAATTGCTGCGCTCGGCATAATCTGATTACATTAATAATGCATTGACCCCCCGTGTTCGCAGTTTGGCAGCATTGTTACCGTCGCTCCTTTTCATGGCAGAAAGAGGAACTTGTGGCGCCAAAGCACTTAAACGGTCTAAATTTAGCCGTCCTGATGGAAGTGACTTCATGTAGGTGACAGGACTTAACGCCGGTGGCTGCTATTAAAAGACTTTAGCTGCTCGGCCCATTGCTTTTGATTCCAGAAAGTGTTACACTTAATTACACTCCCGCCTTGAGCAACGGTCGGCTTACAAACACTTTTTATTTTTGTTTTCTTGTGCAATGACTATTACTAATGCCGTTTCATTTGCTGCTCAGACAAAAGTTATTTGTGGATTATTTGTTAAAGCAAACCCTGCCAGAATAAAAACAAATGCCCCAATGTACACCTCCCAACCCGACGTAGGTACCCTTTGATGCCTACCTTTGTCCTCTGCTCTTAAGCTGCTGTGTAAATTTCCCACACTTCTAGGTCGGGGGAAGCATGTGACACATCTTAATGCAATGCTTACCGTCCAAGTGGCCAATGACCAAGCCCCGCATGGCAGTGGAGGGCATGCCTTTCACTGTGCAATTGGTGACCGTACTAGGTATTGCTGGTGATTGGTGCCGACTGAGCAGAAGCAAAGTGGACCTGAGTCATGATAAAGGTGATTAGAGGCACTGGAGGGAATTGCGTATTTTCTTTTATTTTGTCTGTCACCGTGCCATTTTAGGACAAGGTGACCATGCCTGGGTAACACCTTCCCCGATCATGTTCTGCTCCAGCACTTAACAGCCGCTCCATTTTTTTCTATGGCCACCAAAATACCCAGTACCCCTGGGTATGAGGATGCAACCTCCTCCCATGATGAAGTGTACAAGCCTAGTGGCCAGTTACTAAGACCAAGCCCTGCCACTCCAATGAGGGAGTGAGGTCACTGCTCCCTTTGGATTCCAACATGAGCTGACACTGGGTATTGTGGTGGAGGTACACTGGAGAGCTTGAGTAAAAAGTCATCAGGTGGGCTTCACACAGACACCATTACTTTACTCTGAATGGGCAAGAAGTCAATGCCTCTTTAAAGTAACGGTGACTGTTTATATGTTCCTCTTGTATTTGATGGTTGCTTTTTACAGCCCACTAACACCTTGGAAGAGTAAAAGAGTTGTTATTGTCCCCTTATGGTACCCATTATTGTACCTGGAAGAGTAATGGACTTGGTATCATCCCATTATTGTACATGGAAGAGTAATAGGCTTGTTATCGTCCTGTTATAGACCCCACTATGTATCTGTCTGTGTCAGTCCCATGCCATACTGGTGGGTTGCTGCCAATAACGGTATCACTAAGAGAATCTGCTGCCATATAATTAATCCTTTGCTGGCCAAATCGATGAGATGCCGCCTTGCCACTGTTCCATTGCTGGTGAGTAAGATTCTGCAGCTTTTTTGCCAGAGAAGGAGGCTCGCCATAGGAGGGGTGACTAATCTTTATATCCCTTCTGTTACTGGTGATTTTCCACCAGGGACCGTATCTTTCATGTGACATGGCATTTACTATGATATGAGTACTAGAATGTAAGCTCTTTGGGAGCTAGAAGCTGATTGGTTCCCGTATTCTTTAAAGCACTGCACAATGTGTCTATCTATGCTATATAAATTATTAATAAAATAAAAAGATACAAAGAAATGCTGATAGAAAACGATTCCTGAAGACAGGCAATGCAGTATTGATCAGTTATGAGGGTTTTTGTGGGATTTTAGAAGAATGCTCATATACCATGCCACTCATGCCAGTTCAGTGCCTCCATTTTTTTACATTGTTGCTACCATAGCAGGTGCCAGGTTGATAGGTTGTGGACTTCCCTATCGCCAGCAAAGCTTTGGTCATTAAGCTCTTGAGGAACCAGACACCCCATCATGCCAGACTGGAGCTCACGTTGGGACTTGTGGTTCCTGGACAGCTGATGATGTCAAGTGTATTGTACCTGATGTAGAATCTAGTATTCTAGGCTTTGACGCATACTGTCCATGTAGATGATGCACGTCTGTTTTATTTTTATCTGTGCGCTGCCTGCCTATTACTCTCAGAACGCACCGAGCGCAGGACGTGGAACAGCTGGGTAGGCAGGCTTGCAGATCTGAGCGCAATTATGCACGTTCGGGAAAATTAAACTAATAAAAGAAGCAGGGAAAAATCAACGCAATTATAATTATCATATTTCGAAAAGGTTTATTTTTAGCTGGAATTGTCTGCTCTAAGTACATTTTCATCCATTAAAGGATCTCATTGTAATCTTCACCTGCTAAGATATTGCCACTGACAAAGTAGCTGTAAGTTCTTTTTTGCCCCC
>NW_017307543.1:464665-475221 GCF_000935625.1 Nanorana parkeri | reverse complement strand
CTTAAGTCTTTACATTTATGCTATAAGATCTGCTGTAATTAATGTAAATGTTCACATTTGTGTGAGCATAATTGTTGGGTGGTGCGCCGAACTGTTTGTGCGCTGCTCATTTCTACCTTTTTCCCAGAAGCCTTTACATTGTTACAACATGGCCTGTAGATGTACCTAGCCAGACCTGTTGGTATTTTCTTGTTTAAATTGAGATTTATTGAACAGTAGACAACTGACAAGTAAAATAAATAATATAACAGTAGTGCCCAAGAAGTATAAAAGTGATTTTTATATATATATACACGTGTGTATATATACATATATATATATATATATATATATATATATATATACACACATGTTTTTCTGCCCATCCAATGCTGAGATTACACAGCTCTGCCACACAGCCCAACCCTGCCTGGAAGGGCAGGAGACCTGATTTTTCTCTGCTGCAGTTCAGCAACACTTGCAGATCTCTGTCACTTTGCTCTTTTCTACTATTAGCACGTTCATTATCCCCACATGAGCACTACAGCATGACTAATTAGCTCCCTGTAGGCTAATTGGCTTCTTTGTTCACTGTCCAATCACTGGGCAGGGGTGGGTGCAGGACCTGGTCTCAGAGACAATGTATTGCATGATGCTTGCTATCAGAATGAGGTCTGTGGGGGACAGCTCTGGATTGAAGGTGAATATTGCAGCAAAGCTGATATTGTTATTGAATCTTTTAATGGGCTGTTAACTTTGATCGTGTTATTTGTGGCTGGAGTTCTGCTTTTACGCCTACTGCCAAACTTAATCAGGAGGGTGGAAATAGGTGACAGGGTGCAAAATGTGTGTATGTTTACTGTATGCCATAATGGAAAGCTCTACAGATAATCAAATATGATTGCGCTATAAATAATACATAATCATGATGCATCTGTTGAGTGTCCCGCACGTCCTCTGATTTAATGGGCCGTGCTTTGCGTCGCCAGTGGCTTTGCCACACTGACACTTTCTCAGTAGCTGAAAGCACTGTAGGAGCTTCGCGGAGGATTCCAAGGTGTGATCAGCACTTAGAGGAGTGTCAGTAAGTGTTGACATTGGAGACTTATTGCCTCTGTAGAGGACGCAGTCAGAGCCCACGCTCATTTCAAAGAAAACCCAGTAATTATTGTTTATACCTAAACAAGAACGCACTGCATCACCCCTCCGCAAACGCAGAAAGACCACCGTTTTATAGCAAAAAACAGATGAAAAAATGTAATAGGCTGTTTGATAAATGTTTTCAGTTTTACAAATAAATGCAGAAGAAATATTTTAGAAGAATAAAATAAATCAGATAAGATAATCAAAATAATAAAATGCAAATGAATTATATTTTATCAGGGCAGCTTTGTACAGGGTAAAGTCTTGCAGAGACCTAGTTCTCCGCCACAGTCGCTCAAGAGCGCGGCTTTGTCTTTTTTGCTGTTTGGTAACCTCAGTTTGCCACTTAGCAGGCGTGGTCTAAGTCTGCGTGTTGTGAGGGGAGCCAAGGTGTTTAGGGAGGATGAGAGTAAGTTGTTAAAAACAGAAGTAGCCAGGTCAGGGCAGGACAGGGGTGAGATTTTGTCAAAGAGGGAGAAGAGAAAGGTCGAGGTGGTGGAGGTTTCTCTGGGTGACAGTGTGCCTTGTAGGGGGAGTCAGTAAAAAAAAATAAAAATGATATAAGCAAAATAAAATAAACTAGAAGAATGGAATAAATCAGATAAAAAAAACACTGCAAGGGTTAATTTGTCAAAATCTCAGAGATCTTCTTTCAGGAAGTTTCTGCTTGGAATGAACCAGACATCATAAACCAATGCAGGTAATGGTGAGAAGAGGCTAAAAGAATCAAAAAGTCCTCCAACCAAATCGGTGTTTTGCACAGTAAAGCTTTCTTAGCACAGAAGGTATTCACGTGTCTCCTTCCATCACATATCCCAAAAATAAGAGGATTATTCCTCACTTCAGGATAGTGGGTGGAGCCATGCAAATCATTCCATTATGCCCTGATGGCCAGATGCACACCCAAAACTGCTGGTGTATATTGTAGATATAGCCTAATATTATAGAGCCATTTATTCAAAGCCGCCTACAGCTGTTTCAGGCCTATTGGCCATCATTACTGCAGTGAATGGAAGCCATGGCTTTTATAAAGCAGGTGCTTGGATCCCCATAAGACAGTATAACTCTATAAGTTATGGATTGAACAGACTAAAGGAATCAAAAATCCCTCCAACCGAATCCGTGTGTAGCAAAGTAGAACCTTCTTAGACGGCTTTACTGTGCTATGCTGTGATTCGGTTGAAGGAATTTACTTGGAATGGACAGATATTTCTATCCTTAGTCTATCCTCTGGTCACATGAGGTGCCATCAGTCGGTTCAATATCTATAAAGTGGAATGCAGGTCACACGATTCATAGCTCCAGCTTACGCCCTGACTTCGCCCCTTTTCTGTTGATGGCTCCTGGTTATAGACTGCGAGCTGTTTGCTGATAGGAAAATATATCTTATGATATATTGTTTATTTTTCATCATTATTTTCAAGAGCATGGAAGGACCCTTTATAACTCATTGCCGTGCACTTTGTTGAGATGTTTCAAGTGCGCTGATCATTACAGAGACTCGGAGCTGCACAAACTATTACCTTCACCGTGGTTCTCGTGGGGAGGCAGCTAGTACTGTATTTATCATGTGAGGCTTAGCTGGGAAATGCGGTCGGTAAATAACAACATTGTTCAGACATATATCAACCCCTCCCACCGAGACAAAAATAAATACAAAATCAAACATTGGAGAGAATGTTGGAGGTGTCCCTATAAACCTCAATTTTCCTGAAACATTTGGCTTACACTGTATTCTGCGGAGAGTTGGATTTAAAAGGCATATCAAGCAGAAATCCTCTTCTTTTCTATGTGGCGGGTTCAAATGTGTGCACTGCAATTATTGTAATAGTAGGAGTTCAGGTGTTTCCAGAGAAGGGTACTGTTAGTGCTCAAAGTAAACAGACATTTTGGACAATGATGTTCTT
This sequence comes from Nanorana parkeri, assembly GCF_000935625.1. NCBI lineage: Eukaryota > Metazoa > Chordata > Amphibia > Anura > Dicroglossidae > Nanorana > Nanorana parkeri. The sequence continues at coordinate 472,192 of NW_017307543.1, read as the reverse complement.
CCAACCTTGTGGTAACAGTTTGGTGAAGGTCCTTCTCTGTTCCAGCATGACTGTGCCCTGTGTACAAAACCAGCTCCATATAGATATGGTTGATGAGCCTGGTGTTGAGTACTTGGAGTTGCCTTCACAGAGCCATGACCTCAACCCTACTCAACACCTTTGGGATGAATTGGAATGTCTATTGTGACCAGGACTCATCCAATATCAGTACCTGACATCTACCCCACTGAACACCTTTGGGATGAATTGGAACACCAACTGTAAGTCAGTTCTTTCCATTCAGCATCAGTACCTGACCTCACAAATGCTCTTGAGTCCTACCTCAACCCTGCTGAGCTCCTATGGGATGAATTTGAAAGGTGATTGCAACCCAGGACTTCTCATTCAATATCTGTAGCTGACCATACAAATGTTCTTGAGTCCTGACCTCAAACCAACTGAACCCCTTTGGGATGAATTGGAATGCCAACTGTGAGTCGGGTCTTCTCCTCCAACATCACTACCTGACCTTAACCCTACCAGACACCTTTGGGATGAATCGGAACGCTAATTGTGACCAGGTCTTCTCACCCAGCATCAGTCCCTGACTTCAACCCTACTGAGCACCTTTGGGATTGATTGGAACACAGAATGTGAGCCAGGTCTTCTCATCCAACATCTGTATCTGACCTTACCAATGCTCTTGAGCCCTGACCTCAACACTACTGAACACCTTTAGGAGGAATTGGCCAACTGTGAGTCAGGTCTTCCCATCCAACATCAGTACCTGACCTCGCAAAGGCTCTTGAATCCTGCCCTCGACCCTACTGAACACCTTTGGGATGAGTTGAAAAGATGATTGCAACCCAGGTCTTCTCATCCAACATCCGTACTTGACCTCACAAATGTTGTTTTGGCTGCATGGGCACCAATTCCTATAGACATGGTCCATAATCTTCTGGAAAGCCTTTCTAGAAGTGTGGACGGTGTTACAGCCACAAAGGAGGGCCAACTCCATATTAATGGCCATGTTTTTGGAATGGGATTTCATCCAGCTCACATAGATGTGATGGTCTGGTGTCCAGAAGGTTTTGACCATAGAGTCTGTCTGTCTGTCTAAAAGACTATTGCTTTTCCCCTAACAAGACAGTGAGTTACTTTGGTTGCACTTTGGCACATGTTGCAGCCCCCTCCTTTTGTAATTACACATTTTGTATTTCGCTCTCCTTCCCCATGAGCCCCTCTCGACTCTACTTTCTGTGCTGAAAAGCCGTTTGTGAAGGTAAGAACACTTATACACAACATCTGTTTGTGTTCCCTGGCCGCCATTGTTCGTGCCTGGATACACTAACCCATCTGCTCTTTGGAAATGTTGCAGAGGGTTTGTACGAGGCCCATCCAGTGCGGTGGGATGACGGAGAGGGTGGGCTGACCTGGCACTTCAAATTTCAGTGTGTTCTGTCCCAGTACAGATATCATTATTTCTTACAATTGGGCAATTTAGTTTTGATTCTTTTGCTGTAAGACACCTCTGATCGATCTCATAAGGGAAGTAGGATGATACTCAGAAGAATTTACATTTTTATTATTTTGCATGTTTGGCCACATTTAGGCACCTTTGGGCACTTTAAAGGAGAACTATGGGGTTAAGGCTTTTCCCCATAGTTCTCAGGGTAACTGGAGGACACAAACTAGCGTCCTCCCGTCACCCTAGGCTCAGTATACCGCAAGCTGCTGCTCGTGGTATACTGAGACGCCGAAGCTGAAGCGGATCCTGACAATTATGCCGGGATCCACCCAGCTGCGTGACTGACAGCTGGCTCTGCCTATCTAGAGGCAGAGCCAGCTGTAGCCGCCCCCTCCCCCGTCCGTTTCGCCAGTCAGCGCTGGCGGATCGGAGCGGGGAGGGGGGAATCTAGCCCCTCCCCTGTCACGGCAGGGAGATCGAGAGGATCGAGAGGTGAGCGAACACCGGTATGTGTTCTCTCACCTCCCGATCTACTGAGCCGACCTGTGACAGTCTCATTGTCACAGGTCGGCTAGAACTATGAGGTGAGTGAAAAGAAGGAGTTGACATAAAGAAGGAGTTGACAGGTTGCTGAGAGGAGTCATAAGAGTCTTTGGTGGTAATGTGAGGATCTTCTACATTAACAGCCAGTTTGTAGTTGTGGATATTTTGGGGAAACATTAGAACCCATGTAATATCATTATGTGATTTTGTTATCTTCATTTTGATATCTTTAGTAGTATATTCTTCTAAGAACCTTTCCACCTCAGAACTTTTTTTAACAATTTTACGTTATACAGTATATGTATATTATATGTTATATATACCTTTAACTACTTGCTGACCAAGTGTTTACACCCCTTCCTGGCCAGGCCATTTTTTAGTATTCAGCGCTGCGGTACTTGACATTTACTCCGTCATGCAACGCTGTACTGAAATGAATTTTATACCATTTTTTGTGGACAGATAGAGCTTTCTTTTGGTGGTATTTAATCACCACTGGGGGGGGGGCTGGGGGGTTATTTTTAACTATATTAAGGAAAGATTACTGAAAATATAGGAAAAAAATACTTTTTTTTTTACATTATGTTATAAAATATTTATTATTACCCATATTTTTTGGTAAAATATAAAAGACGGGGTCTCGTCGGGTAAATAGACACCAAACATGTCAAGTCTTAAAATTGCGCGCACCCGTGAAATCGCATAAAACTACCATACCCAAAATTGACCACAGGTGAGGCTTTAAAAGCTTTTACAGCTCATCAGGTTAGTGTTATCAGTGATTGATGGCCTTAAAATTTTTGCTCTCACTGCGACGTTCGCGGCGATATGTAACATGTGCGGCGCAATGGGTGCAATCGTTGTTTCCGCACGTATATGCACCCGACACATGCGTGTATGTAGGGGTGGGGACTTTAACTACCTCCCGGCCAGCCGCTGTGTATACACGGCCTGCCGGGAGCTTCTTGGATGTATCTGGTACATGTTTGGTGTCTATTTACCCGACGTGACCCCGTCTTTTATATTTTACCAAAAAAGTGGGTAATATTAGTTGTTTTATAGCATAATGTAAAAAAATGCATAATGTTTTCAACATTTTCAGTAATTTCTCCTGAATATAGTAAAAAATAAAACCCGTAGTGGTGATTAAATACCACCAAAAGAAAGCTCTATCTGTCCCCAAAAAATGGTATAAAATTAATTTAAGTACAGCGTTGCATGACGGAATAAATATAAGTCAAAGTACTGCAGCGCTGAACACTGAAAAATGGCCTGGCCAGGTAGGGGATCTAAACACCTGGTCTTCAAGCAGTTAAAAAATGTTCTGTGGTTTTTTTTTAAATTGTTTTTCATGTGTGACTTTAATTTTTTTGTGCAACTGAATTTTTTAAAACTTTTTTTCCCCACTTAACTTTATTGTTATCACATAGGGGGTTAAAGAACCCCCCTATGTCATAGCAAAGAGATGGGACAGGTCCTCTTTATGGAGACATCAGGGGTCTCCAAGACCCCTAATGTCACCTAGGGCCCCCCAAAGAAGCTGATGAAGCACAAATCGGCTTCATCAGCTTCTCTCCAGCATCTGAAGCTGGAGAGTGACACAAGAATGCGGAAGTGATGTATTATACATCAGTTCCGCATTCTGACACCGGAGAGGGGACCGGAGGGAGACCGTGTTCCAACCTCCCTCTGATCCCCTTTCACAGAGCCACCATGCTTGTCCAGGGCTCTCAACGGGCACAGCGGAGCCCGGGGCCAGCGGGAGGGGGGCCGCGCAGGGTGGGGGCTGCACAGACCGGGACGTTATACAAGCGATCCGCCAGCTCTATAGCCGGCGGTTTGCTTGTATGTAAAGAGGCATTGCTGCCTGTTTTTAAATTTGAGCAGGTTCCCGCTGGCGTGCGCGTGGGAGTGGCTGGACGTTTAAATATGCCCACTCAGATCTAAGAAGGTTAAATCCACGTGAATAAAAGTCACAATATACAGCAATGATCTAATGTTTCAGAAAAGCTCCACCGTTTATCATTAATAAGTCATCCTTGAGCTCCAGCCCAGTGAATTTGCCTAGGCTGAGATGATGTCATCAGTCTGCTGCAGGCAGGAGTAAGCGTCTCCCCTCCCCCAGTGATCAGTCTGCTGCAGGGCGAGGAAGCATCTCCTCAGTCTCCCCTCCCCCAGTGATCAGTCTGCTGCAGACAGGAGGAAACATTTCCTCAGTCTCCTCTCCCCCAGTGATCAGTCTGCTGCAGACAGGAGGAAGCATTTCCTCAGTTTCCCCTCCCCCAGTGATCAGTCTGCTGCAGGCAGGAGGAAACATCTCCTCAGTCTCATCTCCCCCAGTGATCAGTCTGCTGCAGGGCGAGGAAGCATTTCCTCAGTCTCCCCTCCCCCAGTGATCAGTCTGCTGATCTGTAGTGCATGCAGCACTACAGGGAACTTGTTGCAGCATTTTCCCCTGCAAAAGCTAAGCCTTTCAGCCTCTTGTGCATCCAACCCAGTAGGACGCTTAACATTTCAGTAGCAGTCCACTTTAATAGTCAAGGCCATACATAGGTGAAGGGATTTTATGAATGTCATGAAATGAATTGAACATATTTTATAATTGATTCTAGAAGCTGCTTTATTGATAACTGACGTGCCGTCTAATGGATATTGATGGACATAACTGATAGATATTTGACAGTCTGAGGAGGAAAGAGACAAGAGACAATAAAACAATAACCTGCTCGTAGTACTTCCCTTCCCGGAAATAGAAATATTTAATTAAAATTAAAATTTGTATTAATTAAATGAATGTATTTACATATTTAATTTCATTTTTAATTCAATAATTTATTTTAATATTTGCTTATTTCCATTATTTATTTCAAAGTTTATTCAAAATGTATACTTTATTTGAATTACATTTTAATATTAATTTAACTTTTGATTATTTCAATTATTTATTTCAAAACTTATACAAAGATATTTACTTTATTTAGATTCAGCTTTTGAATTAATTATTTAAATTTTTTGATCATTTCAGTTGTTTATTTCAAAGTTTATATACAAATATATACTTTATTCCAATTGCATTTTTAATGATTTTTTAAATTTAATTTATGATTATTTCAATTATGTATTTCAAAGTTTATACCAAAATATATCCTTAAATTGCATTTCTTAATGAATTATTTATTTAAATTTTTGGTTATTTCAATTATTTGTTTCAAACTTTTATATAAAATGTTCATGAAGTGGGATGGGGGATTTATCAGACGCAGAGGCTCTTGTATGTCTCTCCGAAACATCTATCTGCCGGTATTTACCGCTCAGGCTAAGGTCACGTCTGCTCAATTGCAGTATGGTATCCGCTCGGACGGCTGTCATCGGAGTGAGTAATCCGGCGCTTGGCGCGTTTTTGTCGTCCTTTAGGTTGGGAAGCTGGAAATGGCAGCCGATAAATGTCAGTTCCTTCATGTGTCAGTTGCCGGAGCGGGAGACGTGATTTTTTTTTGCTCGGCCAGCTCATGAAGCTCTATGATTCCAGACGAAGGCCGCGTAACGTAACAGAGCGCTGCTATTAAATGTGCCCCATTCATATTATAAAGCAGAGACAGCGGCAGTACGCAGTCCACGTGCAATACATTTTATCATCATCTGAGGTTTAATCTGATTTTATTTTGCCTTCCTTTATCTTTAAAAACTCCCCTTGCAGTTGGGGTCCCCCTCCCCACAATGCAAGGGTTAGATTTCCATCTAGGGCAGCGGTCGCCAACTGGTGGTCCGTGAGAAAATTTTGGTGGTCCCCGGGCCCCTCTGAAGCCGTGCAGGCTGGGCCATCATTGAAGCGGCACGGAGGCTCCAGGGCTGCCTCTCACTGACTCAAGCAGCGGCTGTCACAAGGAGTGCGGGCTCTGCAGGAGGCGGGGCATCTCGTCAGTAACCGAACTGAGCAGGCTACGGGACATAGAAAAATTGGGGAGAAGCCAGGTAATAGTGGCTCAGTGTGGGGGAAGGGGAGGCACGGGGTGGTTGGGGGCAGTGCTGAAGCTAGGGGGGGGGGCATGTGCCCCGGGCGCCACCAGCAGGGCCAGTGGCAGATTCGATTATATATATATATATATATATATATTTTAAAAAAATTCATATTAGTGATCCGCGGGATTTAAAATGATGATCTAGGGTACCAGGGAAAAGTACTTTTGCTGATCTGATCCCCGCTCCTGCAGGCACGCTCCAAGATCAGTGTTCTATCGAAAGCTCCGACTCATCGAAATCTCCAACTACCTCACTTCCGGTGCTCAGAAAGACTGGAGCTCTGTAGAGTTGCGGTAGCGGTTTCAGAATTTTCTTCGAGTTTGCCACCTGCTGAATATTGTTAAAAAGCAGCTGTACAGAAGCTCCGTCAGTCTTTGTGTTTTGCAGTCGAACGGTGCCTGGTCGAAATCTCCAACTTGCCAGTACGGTAGTTGGAGATTTCGACGAGTTAGAGCTTTCAATAGAACACCGACACCCACAGCCTCTTCCCCCTCCTGCTCTCCGGCGGTCGGTGGCCCGCTGATATCCTCATGTACCATACAGGGCCCATAGCCCAGTGCCATCAGTTATTCTAAAAGGGACAGGTTCTCTTTAAATAGCGATCCACACACCCGCGACTGTCCTACCTATTTAAGCTAAATAAACGATGAGGAAGCCATGTCTGCTCACGTAAATTTATTAGGGATGCAAAAGTTTTAGGCAGGTGTGCTGTAATGCTGTAAAGTAGGGATGCACAGATACCAGCCGCGATATTGAGTACGAGTACCGATATATTTTTTTCTGGTACTCGCCGATACCGAATACTGATACCAGAAGTCCCATCAAGAAAGCCAGGCCGCGTGTAAAGACTCGCCACCCGGCTTCCTGATTAGCAGAGAAGCCGTCTCCATGCTTCTCGTCACTAGGTGATGAATAGGTCAATAGGTCCCTCATGTTTTTAATCGCTGCCCGGCCTCCTGGTTGGGTCAGTAAGCTGGCCAATCAGGAAGCCGGACGCCTCTTAATGATGCTGCACCCTGCATCCTGATTGGCTGGGAAGCAGGCTCCATGCTCCCTCGTGACGAGGGAGCATGAAGACGGCTTCCCAGCCAATCAGAAAGCCGGGCGTCGCATCATTACATGGCACCTGGCTTCTTGTTTGCCAGCTTCCTGACCAACCAGGAGGCCGGGCAGCGATTAAATACATGAGGGATCATGGAGCCGGCTTCCCGCCCAATCAGGAAGCCGGGCAGCATGTAATGACTCGCTTCCCGGCTTCCTGATACCGGAAGCCCAAGTATCGGGCTAGGTATTGGAGCATTTGGGCAAAAACCAGTACTCGCCCAAATACTCGGCATCTGCACCGATAGTAGCGATATTGGTGCATCCCTAAAATATATTATTTGTGTGACATCAGAAGGTCGCGGGCGCCGACCGGCATGATGGCGGCTTCCATGGCACGGGGGGTGCGAAGGGTTAAGGCCGCTGTCATGTTTAAGCACAGTTACAGGGTGTAATGGAATATATTTAGCAGCCTG